>NC_063191.1:1868579-1893579 GCF_017589495.1 Alosa alosa
TCCTTTCCTGTCGATAGCGGTTGATGTAAAAGCACCTATATAGGCTATAATTTGACTTCAGCGGTGACAAATCCTGCTGAGAGCGAGAGAGAGGCACACCCAAAGTGGTCCTGCGCACGCGCGTGTGTGTGTGTGCGTGTGCGTGTCTCGGGGTTTAATTGAAGTCAGAGTTGCATGGTCCGTCCAGTCTAGTACAATTTCGTCGCCGTTTAAAAAAAAAAAAAAAAAAAGTCCAGTATTTCTTTTGAAGTTGTATGGACTGGACTATGTTTTTTTTTTTTTTTTTTTTAAATCCATGATTAAATTGTGAATTTCCAGGAGCGTGTTACTCCACACTTGGCAATTTCCCCTAAAGATGGCAGCAAAGATGGCAACATTTCCGGAAAGGTACTGGCTTGATGAAATTCATTCTGGACTCTCTATCCGACCACATAAAGACCTCGGGATACTTCGGTTTGGCTTTAGGGACCCTCTACTCACTACCACTTAAGTGTAATGTTGTTTGGAATTGTAGAAGAGGTATAAAAATAGCCTTTTGTAGCGAAAATGACATCCCTTCTCACTTCCACGCCAGCCAGTTTTGACTAAAAACGGTAAAATCGAACTTTTCAAAACACATCTGAATGACATGATTTGGATGTCAACTCAACGGATGTACTCCCAATCATCCGTAAATTGATCTAAAGTGCATTTTACTCCGGATAATTCCTTTAAATGCGCATCTTTTTTTCTCTGCTTTCTCAGAGGTGGCCAGCGAGCATTTGTTCTGCTGCCAGCTTGTGCCAATTTTTTCCTGTTCATGACGCATTTTTTGACTGATGCGAGCGACTTCTAGTCCAGAAAATACGGTACTCTTTTGATCCCGTGAGGGAAATTTGGTCTCTGCATTTATCCCGTGAATTAGTGAAACACACTCAGCACACAGTGAACACACAGTGAGGTGAAGCACACACTAATCCCGGCGCAGTGAGCTGCCTGCAACAACAGTGGCGCTCGGGGAGCAGTGATGGGTTAGGTGCCTTGCTCAAGGGCACTTCAGCCGTGCCTACTGGTCAGGGTTCGAACCGGAAACCCTCCGGTTACAAGTCCGAAGAGCTAACCAGTAGGCCACGGCTGCTCCACTAGAGCAACTCTATCTCCATCCTGAGTGACGTAGCTGCAATAGAGCAACTCTATCTCCATCCTGAGTGACGTAGCTGCACTAGAGCAACTCTACCTCCATATGAGTGACGTAGCTGCACTAGAGCAACTCTACCTCCATATGAGTGACGTAGCTGCACCACTAGAGCAACTCTACCTCCATATGAGTGACGTAGCTGCAGCACTAAAGCAGCTCTATCTCCATCCTGAGTGACGTAGATGCAGCACTAGAGCAACTCTACCTCCATATGAGTGACGTAGCTCCACTAGAGCAACTCTATCTCCATATGAGTGACGTAGCTGCACCATAAGAGCAACTCTATCTCCATATGAGTGACGTAGCTGCACCACTAGAGCAACTCTACCTCCATATGAGTGACGTAGCTCCACTAGAGCAACTCTATCTCCATATGAGTGATGTAGCTGCACCATAAGAGCAACTCTATCTCCATATGAGTGACGTAGCTGCACTAGAGCAACTCTATCTCCATATGAGTGACGTAGCTCCACTAGAGCAACTCTATCTCCATATGAGTGACGTATCTGCACTAAAGCAACTCTATCTCCACCCTGAGTTCAGTCCAGGACCACAGTTCTTAGTCTTCCACAAACACAGCTCATCTCTGACTGACTACAGGCTAAACTACAGCAGAGGTGGCTATAGACTACAGACTACAGACTAGACCAGTGTTGTTTCCCAAACTTTTTTTCTGGGGACCCACTTTTTAAAAATGACAGACTTTCGCGACCCATTTCACTTCAAATCTACCCTGCAACCACCAATATTGTTTTAGGCCACAGGTTCTCCAAATTTCTATGCCTCCTCCAACCATATACATTGCTATAGGATTCTGCTTTGAACACGGTTGTGTTGCATTTTGAGCACCATCAGCGTGAAAAGTTGGAAATGACTACTGAAAAGATACGTTTTAATGCTTCCGAGGAGTTGGGGTAATTCTTGCACGCGAGTCGTCATTCGTCAGCATAGTAAGCTGTTCCTGTATTTTCTAAAAAAAATGTAGTAGGCCTAGGCTACGCTAGCGTTGCAGACAAATGGGTCCATAACACTGTGGACGTCAATTCCGATAAAACTGCAAATAACTCAAGTCGTTATATTGTATTGTTGTATTATATTATATTGTATAGTCGTTATATCAGAACAAGAGGCTTTTGCGCAATAGCCTGAAGAATAGGCACCTTTTACTTTGGAGTTAGAAGGTAGAAAAAACGAGGAATAGTGTTTAAAATGTCCATTTAACTTGTAGCTTAAATATAATGCACTGTTGTGCATTTTAAATCAGAAATAAGAATGTGAGGAGGTTGCTATTAACTTTAAAGATTGCATCTACAATCGAAACTATCTGCATGCAAATTGAATGGCCTTAATGTCCGGTCTATGGATGTCTGCTTTAGTTGACATCACGGTCACTAGATTTTAATCGGTAAAGTTGAGGAGCTGGTATCTGTTAATGTTCGTGCAAATAGGTGGATTCATGTCCTTGATGTTTGCAACTGCGAGGTACATGGCAGGCGCCCCACAGAACGGTTTAATTTTGAGCGGTAGATATCCATGCTCCGGCACCCCCTCTGCGATGCGTTCATCCCCCAGTTTCATGAGCTTTTATGACAAAACCGTGACTGTGGTAGTTAACAAACTACATCCTAATAGAAAACTGTAGCTTTCCTGGTATCAAATGACAAATGGTATCAGTTAGGTCTATAACACAACATAAATTGTGCTGGCGACCCAAATAAAATCTCCTGCGACCCAGACTTTGGGAAACACTGGACTAGACTACAGATTAGACTACAGCACAGGCGGCTATAGACTACAGACTAGACTACAGACTAGACTACAGACTAGACTACTACAGACTAGACTACTACAGACTAGACTACTACAGACTAGACTACTACAGACTAGACTACTACAGACTAGACTACAGACTAGACTACAGGACAGAGGCGGTTATAGACTACAGACTAGACTACAGCAGAGGCGGCTATAGACTACAGACTAGACTACAGATTAGACTACAGCAGAGGCGGCTATAGACTACAGCCTAAACTACAGACTAGACTAAATTAGAGGCGGTAACAGATGTCACACCAGGACCTCCTCAATTTTCACTTCCAGGTCTGAAGGTTAAAGGGAAATTCCGGTATTTAGCACTTTGAGTCCCTTTTCTGGTTTGTTTCGGATGAACTAGAGTGGTGGACACCGAAATTTTGACGATTGGTCCTGTCTCGCGTGCGTGTCCGTGTGTGTGTGTGTGTGTGTGTGTGCAGGGCCTAATAGCGGATGAATCTGGAGGGCAGCCGGACCCTGAGGGCTTGCGTGAGGTGGCGGTTCGGCTGGAGCAGCGATTCGGCCTTCCCCAGAGGGAGAAGCTCATCGCCCAGTACACCTGCTGCCTGTGGAAGAGCCACGTGCCCCGCCAGGGCTGGCTCCACCTCACACACAACCACCTGGCCTTCTACTCTTACCTGCTGGGCAAGGAAGGTACTTACACATGCACACACACACACATGATCACACATAGGTGCTGACTTATGCTTTAAGGGGCTGACTCGTGCTATAAGGTGCTGACTCCTGACTCATGCTATAAGGTGCTGACTCATGCTATAAGGTGCTGACTCCTGACTCATGCTAATAGGATCTGACTCATGCTATAAGGTGCTGACTCATGCTATACAGATCTGACTCATGCTATAAAGATCTGACTCATGCTATAAGTTGCTGACTCATGCTATAAGGGGCTGACTCCTGACTCATGCTATAAGGGGCTGACTCCTGACTCATGCTATAAGGGGCTGACTCATGCTATAAGGATCTGACTCATGCTATAAGGGGCTGACTCCTGACTCATGCTATAAGGGGCTGACTCATGCTATAAGGGGCTGGACTCATGCTATAAGGATCTGACTCCATGCTATAAGGGGCTGGACTCTGACTCATGCTATAAGGGGCTGACTCCTGACCCATGCCAGGGCTGGACTCCTGACTCATGCTATAAGGATCTGACTCATGCTATAAGGGGCTTACTCATGCTATAAGGTGCTATAAGGATCTGACTCATGCTATAAGGATCTGACTTATGCTATAAGGATCTGACTTATGCTATAAGGATCTGACTCATGCTAGCAGGACCTGACCTGGCTATATATAAGTTGACCTGACTCATGCTGAGGGGGCTGACTCATGCTATAAGGGACTGACACCTGACTCATGCTATAAGGTGCTGACTCCTAACTCATGCTATAAGGGACTGACTCGTGCTGTAAGGATCTGACTCTTGATATAAGGTGCTGACGGTTGATTCCTGACTCATACAACCGTACCATACTTCTCTACTTACTCCACTCTTGGAGCACTTTGGGTACAATTAAAAGATTAGAATTGGAAGATCTAAGTTTCCTTTGTGGTTGATAAGATGTTAAAAGCTCAGAGATATAGAAGGTGCTATGCCATCTAGAGCTTTGTAAGTAATTAAATACAATCTAAAATCAAATTTTATATAAAGAGGGAGCCAGTGCAGTCTGTAGCTAACAAGGGTGATGCTCTACCTTCTGTGGTCTTAGTTAAAGTCTAGCAGCAAAGTTCTGATTTGTGCTATAAAGTGCCGACTCATGCTATAAGGTGCTGACCCATGCTACAGGGTGCTGCAGGGTTAACATGATTCTCATCCTTCACACGACCTCTCCTGATTCTCATTCTCGTCATTATGACCTTCACACGACCTCTCCTGATTCTCATTCTCGTCATTATGACCTTCACACGCACTTCTCCTGGGATTCCTCATTCTCGCCACATCCTTCAAGCACGACCCTCTCCTTGGTTCTCATTCTAAAGTACATAAAGTGACGGGCAGGCAGCGGTAATGTCCAGTCTCATGACCTTCAGACTTAAATTCTCTCCTGTTCTCGCCCCTCATTCTGTGACTTGTCTTTATGATCTTTGTCGCGGACCTTGACGCTGTGGTTTATGGCCGCGAGTGGAAGTTGCTGGCTGGGCGGACGTGACCGGTGTGGAGCGTAGAGTGTGGGTCATGCGGACGATGTTCTGCTGAGAACCCAGCGCCAAAGTGGACTTCTCCATGTTCCTGAGCATGGACGACGCCATGCAATTCATCACGCGAACTTCACACCGACTCTGCCTCTGGCCGCAGAGTGCTGCCCACGCCGGGCTCTGAGTAAACCCCGCGACACCTTAAGGCTGTCACGCCGCTTTCACAAAGAGGTGGCTACTACACACACGCGACATGTACACGCGACACATACCAATACACGCCGCTTCACAAAGAGGTATTAATACGGGACACTCATTACTAATTTTATACGGCCACACGCATTACTCGCCATACACACACACGCATTAGTCATAGCGACACCCCCGCTTCACTAAGAGGTACACACAATGCACACACGTTATCACAGTCATACATTAATAGCTAATAATACACACACTCATACACGCCGCTTCACAAAGAGGCAAGTAATACTACACACACACACACCGCACCCAATTCCACACACATCGCCAGCCACAAGAGGTGGTACAGTTATCGCGACTTCACATTGCCACTTCATACACACTCGGCGCCATTAAAGAGGTATTACTATTAATAATAATAATAATATTATCGCACACATCGCATAATAATATCGCCGCCACAAAGAGGTGCCAGCCGCCTGAATGCGACTCACAATACCTGCTACTACACGGCGCCACAAAGAGGTGCTGCCACACACACACACACACACACACACACACGCATTACACACGCACACACACGCCAAGCCAGTAAAAAGTAGTGGGTACACACGCAGACCACACACACTCATACACATACACACACATAAGCGAAGCCACACACACACACAATAATAATTCATACACACCCCCAAGCCACTAAGAGGTATACACACACACTCCACACACTCCCCATAGCTATTACTAGCTACTACCACACACACACACACACACATTACGTTACCACACACACGCATTAATAATAATTATCATTTTCAGTCATATACACACCCCGCTTCACAAGAGGTGTTACGGCACACATTAGCTTTCAGCGTTATTTCAGCGCTATTTACCCCATACACATCGCCACTTCACTAAGAGATACACACACACACACACACACTTCAGCACACACTCCTCACAAAGGAGGGGTACACACCGACAATAATAATACCCCTCATACACACTCCGCTCACAAAGAGGTACACACAGACACACACACCTCTCACAAAGACGTATACACATGCACACACACACTCTCATACACATTCCTGTACACACTCATACTACACCGCATTACAGGCTCACAGTCATCTTATGCGTAGGTGGAGAGAGTGTGTGTGTGTGTGTGATGCAGGGCGCTGGATGACCACGTGCTCACTCAGGATGTGCTGTCCGAGTTTGGGTTGCCGCGGCGTGAGAGTGTGTGTGAGGTGCGAGTGTGTGCCCTCTGGACCCCCTACCTGCGCTCACACACACACGGAACTCTCGTCACCACCGACACCTACCTGTGCTTCAGCAGCAGAGAGCTTTTTCAGGAGTTGTCCATTTAATATCCCCTCTGTCTGGAGGTGGTATAAGCTACACACACAATACACACACCTTTCACACACACACACACACACACACCTAACAATACCATGCACACACATACACACAGTCAATAATACCTAACACTACGATGCAATACGGTGCAGCATGCACACACAATAACACACACACACAATAATACCTTCCAATAATACTTACCTAAATTAATAATTCTAGACATCATTACATAGCGCACACACTCCATACTCCATTATCAATACCACACACATGCACGAGTAATAATAATATTAATTAATATCAATATACTGTATACACACACAATACATGTAAACTTAGCCATGTTTGATATTTGTATATCAGTACTAGGGGTGTCACAATTTCGATTTTATATCGAAATCGAATAAATTACATCTCACCCTCAACTTCAAATATAAAAGTAGAAACGACAATGCAGCCCCCAATGTCCCGTCCAGCATGTATGCCAAGACGCAGAAACGCACACGCACATGCTGAACTGTGGCATCAAATCCTCTAATTTTAGGCTGCAGCCAGTTAAAAAATACACATCGAAATCGAAGCCCCTCTTGCTACTCTGAAATCACCGGTGTGGAAGTTTTCGTTCATTCACGTCAATTAACACTAACTTAGCCTACTCAACTAGCAAGTGAAAAGATGATCTAGTTACAGTCCAAAGTTACTTTAAGGCTTAAATGCACATTGATAAGTACATATTCCATGAACACTAACCTTGTCTCTTCGAGTGTGCTGAAACAATCAAATTATCATTCTGTGTTGTTTCATTTCACTATGTTCACGCTTGTGTTTAATGTTTGTCTTGTTTATACTATAAACCCTCAGTTGGAACGGTTTCAAAATAAAAAGCAGTTTCAAAATAAAAGCCCCCGAAACAGAAAAGGCCAAAAAAAAGTAAGTAGCATATAAAGAATATATTAATAAAAAGATCGAAAATCAAACCGAATGGTGACATTAAAATCGAAAATTAAATCGAGGATTTGGAAAATCGTGACACCCCTAATCAGTACATATCCCACTGTGCTTGTGTGTGTGTGTGTGTGTGTGTGTGTGGTCAGGTGTTGTCGGTGGAGAAGGCGGAGACGTCCAGCGTGCTTCCTGATCCGGTGATCGTGAGCGTGCGAGGGCGGCGAGCGTTCCAGATGGTGGGTGTGTGTGAGCGGGACACTCTGCTGGAGGCCGTCACCGAGAGACTCCGCACCCTGCGCTGGAGACACGCTATCTACAAAGGACAACACACACAGCCCACGCCACTGGTACACACACACGCACGCACGCACACACACACATACACACACTCACACAGCCCACGCCATTGGTATACACACACACTCACACACGCACGCATGCACGCGCGCACACACCCTCTGATCTCACGCTGATTATGTGTCCTCTCGCTGTGTGTGTGTGTGTGTGTGTGTGTGTTTGTAAGAGAGTGCGCGTGTGTGGTGTGTGTGTGTGTGTGTGTGTGTGTGTGTGTGTGTGAGTGAGAGAGTGTGTGTGTGTGTGCGTGTGTGTGTGTGTGTGCATGTGCGTGTGTGTGTGTGTGTGTGTGCGTGTGTGTGTGTGTGTGTGTGTGTGTGCGCAGGCAGAAAAGGCACACGCATGCAGGTAGATCTCCAATGACCATACTACACATTCTGTTGTGACACGGACGGAGAAGCAGAGAAATCTCAGAGAGACATCATCAGCACCTGCCCCCTCATCTCTCTCAGCCAATACACAGATGCCAAAGCACAAGGCCGTGAGTAGAACAACCTCTGATTGGACAGAGATGCACAATATGCACAATAGAGCATCACAGTCCCGCCCCTCCTCTGAGAGAGCATAGTTTCTGGAAGTAAATTTCCCTTTCATTTCTCCCATTGACGTTTTTGGAAAAATCCATGATCTAAAAGAGTTTTAGAGCATGTCTTAGCTAATCAGCTACGGGCGAACTCATAAGCATACAACATATCATTTCGAAATGAAAAAGCGAAGAGGTACAAGACTGTGTACATATTTTCATTTCTGAGCCAAGGAACTACTATCCCATAAACCACCGCCCTAACTGAAAAATATAAGCAGCCTTACCTAACCAGAAAATCATTTCCAACCGGACAGCCTGCCAAACCTTTCCTCCAAACAGTGATTTTTTATATAGTTAATAGCAGTTATTTCAGGAGTCGTGTAAATAATAGTGTTTTGGTATTGAATGTTATATTTACCATCGTGGTATTTTATAATGTGTGTGTGTGTGTGTGTGTGTGTGTGAAAGCGTTAACGCTAACGCTAGCAACATTGTGCAGTGCTTCATATCTGACTGCCATCCTGATGCATGGACCCGGTGCATGGTCTTGGACCACCATATTCAGTTTATTAACTTGCTGTGAATTATTACACAAAATGTTCATTAAATGTATCGGCGAAGCATTTCTAGGTTAATGATTGATGATATGACTCAGACAGTATAAAGGCTACAGTAGCCTAGCTAATGTTAACTAGCATTACCAACCTCCCTGCAAAACTTACCACACAACTTTGTAGGTTTGATAGGTCTTGTCCCTCATGCTGGCCCTTACAAAACCCACAAGCTGACCCCGACACACAACAGTCAATAATGTGACCCCGATTTGAAGTGGTTTTCACCCTTGGGACACTTTTAATTTCGGCCCTTGAAACAGTGAAATATTCAGGGGGCATGGAAGGTTTGCTAACCATTTTACTGCAGTGTCTAGCGGGTGGTAGCTTCCAGCTTGTGCTATCAGCTAGTTAGCTAGTTCAAAGGTTTAAGTACTTAATGGGGATATAACTTGGAGGGCTTTTTATGCCTCGACTAAGTTGATGTTTCCTATCAACAACAATTCATGTTCATAGAAACAAGGTCACTAAAACATAATATATTTCATACCTGTGTTGCAGCATGTAGGCTAATGTTAGCAGCATTATAATGACATTCTAATGTCTGAAAGGCTAATGATTAGCCTACCTGAAAAGTTAAGTGTTCAAACTAGCATTTGCAGTGTTCTTTTTGATGGTGTATTGGCCCTGACTAAGTTTGTGTGATATATAAACCACAATCCTTGTTGATACAAGTACCAATGTTTGTCTATAGAAAGTTTATTCACATTAAGATTTTCGCCATAGGCAGTAAAAGACTCCGCCATCTTTGTCAATAATTTTCGCTGATAAAGTTTCAAACAGACCTTTCCACCAATCAGAGGCATCACTGTGGGATTGTTCAGGATTGTGGGTAATGAAGTACTTATCCAAGACATCGCGAATAAAAGACATTTATCTCAAAATCAGGTGTGAGTGCCCTGTGAACTTTTGGTCTATATGAGCATACACAATCGTTTAGTACAGCCGTAGCTGGTTTGAGTCTACCATGTGCAGTTAAGTTTTTATGGCTTATACCTGAATTGATGGAGAATTTGCATTGAATTCTGACTTCCGGAAACTCCTGTGGGCGGGACTGTGATGCTCTATAGAAGCCCAATCACATGTACCCATAAAAGGACAGACATGTTAACAGAATTTATTTATTTTTTGGATTACATTTTGTGTGTGTGTGTGTGTGTGTGTGTGTGTGTGTGTGTGTGTTTGTGTGTATGTGTGATTATATTGTGTCTTTGTGTGCATTGTGTGGTGTATTTGTCTGTATTGTGTGTGTGTGTGTGTGTGTGTGTGTGTGGATTTGTATTGTGTATTTGTGTGTGTGTGTGTGTGTGTGATTGTATTGTGTGTGTGTGTGTGTGTGATTGTATTGTGTATTTGTGTGTGTGTGTGTGATTGTATTGTGTATTGTGTGTGTGTGATTGTATTGTGTATTGTGTGTGTGTGTGTGTGTGGATTGTATTGTGTATTGTGTGTGTGTGTGTGTGTGTGTGATTGTATTGTGTGTGTGTGATTGTATTGTATGTGTGTGTGTGTGTGGTGATTTGTGTGTGTGTGTGTGTGTGTGTGATTGTATTGTGTGTGTGTGTGTATGTGATTGTATTGTGTATTTGTGTGTGTGTGTGATTGTATTGTGTATTGTGTGTGTGTGATTGTATTGTGTATTGTGTGTGTGTGTGTGTGATTGTATTGTGTGTGTGTGTGTGTGTGTGTGTGTGTGTGTGTGTGTGTGTGCAGGCGGAGGAGCGGTGCAAGGAGGTGTTGTGGGACGGGCGCTTTGAGGAGTTTGGCCGCGGCGTGCACATGTTCCGCACCGCCTGCCTGCACAAGCTGGTTGCTATGGGGATCCCAGAGTCACTCAGGGGAGAGCTGTGGCTCACACTCTCAGGTGCGCATCACCATGGAAACCTAGGGGGTGGCCAAGGGAAAGGAGATTCAGGAAAACTTGTGTGAGTGTGTGTGTGTATTTGTATATGAGTGTGTGTGTGTGTTTGCATACGAGTGTGTGTGTGTGTGTGTGTGTTTGCATATGAGTGTGTGTGTGTGTGTGTGTGTGTTTGTTTATGAGTGTGTGTGTGTGTGTGTGTGTGTGTGTTTGCATATGAGTGTGTGTGTGTGTGTGTGTGTGTGTGTGTGTGTCTGTGTGTGTGTGTTTCAGAGGAGGCTCCTTCATTGAGGAAAGGGAGGAACACCCTCCCTTAAAATTTCAGAGAAAAATAAAAAATATATAAAGTGAATTACTATTCTGATAAATTACTGTTAAAATTACTATTTGAATGAACAAAAATTGTTCCCCTAGGTCAAAATGCCAACAGCGCCCCCTATCGCAATTGAAAATTACTGTATGGAGGAGCTTCCTCCCCAAGCCCCTCATTGAAGTCCATTATAAACGCCTCAGGACCCCAGTGGCTCGCCCACTTAGCTATTACAACCTGTCTTTAAATTATAGCGATTTGGCTTTAAAAATCAATAGCATGTTACAAATAACCACAGTTAAGGTCTATTTCTTAATGATAAATAGTTACATGTGTCTATTTTTAGTATTATAGACTTTTCTGCAAATGTATTACATTGAGCAAAACCTCCAGACATCTGGAAAACAGTATTTCATAATAAGACCTACATATCTTTCCTGACTTCCCAGACCTACATTTACATTTATTTACATTTATTATTTTAGCAGACACTATTATTCAAAGTGACTTTTTTATTTCAATTATATTACAAGTACATTATCCCTGGAGCAATTCGGGGTTAAGTGCCTTGCTCAAATGCACAATGGTGGAAGACAAGAATTGAACCCACAACTTTTCTGGCTATTGAATGCTAGCCTCGCTCCTTAGGTCAGGCCACCCATGAGAATGTCAGAACAGCTTTTATTGCACAACATTGCCAGTTAAAATGCTACATAGTACATACTGCTGCTTTAAATGCTACATAGTACATACTGCTGCTTTAAATACTGCATAGTACATACTGCTGCTTTAAATGTGTCTGGGTAGGCGGCCTACATACTCTATTGTTCACATTTGCCACCAACACCAATCAACCTTCCTTCCTCCGTTATTATATAACCACCAGCCGCCACTGGTGTGTTTGCATATGAGTGTGTGTGTGTGTGTTTGCATATGAGTGCGTGTGTGTGTTTGTTTGCATATGAGTGTGTGTGTGTGTGTTTGGATATGAGTGTGTGTGTGTGTGTGTGTTTGTTTTTTGCGTGTGTGTGTGTGTGTGTGTGTGTTTGTTTGCATATGAGTGTGTGTGTGTGTTTGCATATGTGTGTGTGTGTGTGTGTGTGTGTGTTTGTTTGTTTGTGTGTGTGTGTGTGTGTGTGTGTGTGTGTGTTTGTTTGCATATGAGTGTGTGTGTGTGTTTGCATATGTGTGTGTGTGTGTGTGTGTGTGTGTGTGTTTGTTTGCATATGAGTGTGTGGGCTGCACTGTACTGTACCTTCTGTTCTCTCAGTTCCTCCTCAGATCTGTGTGTGGATGTGTTGGTGTGTGCTGGGTTTTGTGTGTGTGTGTGTGTGTGTGTATGTGTTGGTGTGTGCTGGGTTGTGTGTGTGTGTGTGTGTGTGTATGTGTTGGTGTGTGCTGGGTTTTGTGTGTGTGTGTGTGTGCGTGTGTGTGTATGTTGGTGTGTGTATGTTGGTGTGTGCTGGGTTGTGTGTGTGTGTGTGTGTGCGTGTGTGTATGTTGGTGTGTGTGTGGGTGTGTGTGTGTGTGTGTGTGTGTGTGTGTGTGTGTGCTGCAGCTGTGTTGCACTCTATAGCTTGTTTATATGAGTGTTCTGTGCACCAATGTGTGTGTGCATGTGTGTGTGCACCAGTGTGTGTGTGCATGTGGTTTATAGTGTGTGTGAGTGTGTGTGTGTGTGTGTGTGTGGTTTATAGTCAAGAATGTAAACTGGCCTCATCCAGATAGAACAGGGTGACATACAGACATACAGTGATTAAAGAGCAATAAAACGACAGATAGAACAGGGTGACATACACTAATTAAAGAGCAATAGAATGACAGATAGAACAGGGTGACATACACTAATTAAAGAACAATAGAACGACAGATAGAACAGGGTGACATACAGTAATGTGAGAGCAATAGAACAGGGTGACCTACACTAATTAAAGAGCAATAGAACGACAGATAGAACAGGGTGACACTAATTAAAGAGCAATAGAACGACAGATAGAACAGGGTGACATACACTAATTAAAGAGCTACAGGGTGACATACACTAATTAAAGAGCAATAGAACGACAGATAGAACAGGGTGGCATACACTAATTAAAGAGCAATAGAACAGGGTGACATACACTAATTAAAGAGCAACAGGGTGACATACACTAATTAAAGAGCAATAGAACAACAGATAGAACAGGGTGACATACACTAATTAAAGGATTAGACATATGGAAGTCACTTTGACACATTAAAAATGTCTGCTAAATTGATACATGTTATTAATGACTTGTGCTGCCTGTGGGGATGTAACTGTGGAAACGCAGACGCAAGCTCAGAGATGGCAGCTCACCCCGGCTACTACGCCGAGCTGGTGGAGCGGTCGCTGGCAGAGATCACCGTGGCGACGGACGAGATCGAGCGGGATCTGCACAGGTCACTCCCGGAACACCCGGCCTTCCAGAGCGAGAGTGGAATCAACGCACTCCGCAGAGTTCTGAGGGCCTACGCACATCACAACACACACATCGGCTACTGCCAGGTACACACACACACACACACACACACACACACACACACACACACACACACACACACCCTCACACACACACACACACACACCCTCCTCTCACACACACACACACACACACACCCTCTCACACACACACACACACACACACACCCTCTCTCACACACACACACACACACACACACACACACCCCTCTCTAACACACACACACCCTCTCTCACACTTTTTTGTGCCCTGTAGTCCATGAACATCTTGGCGTCGGTGCTGCTGCTGTACGCTAAGGAGGAGGAGGCCTTCTGGCTACTGGTCACCGTGTGTGAGAGGATGCTGCCCGACTACTTCAACCGCCAGGTCATAGGTGTGTAGGTGTGTGTGTGTGTGTGTGTGTGTGTGTGAGAGGATGCTGCCCGACTACTTCAACCGCCAGGTCATAGGTGTGCGTGTGTGTGTGTGTGTGTGTGAGAGAGGATTCTGCCCGACTACTTCAACCGCCAGGTCATAGGTGTGTGTGTGTGTGTGTGTGTGTGTGTGTGTGTGTGTGAGAGGATGCTGCCCAACTACTTCAACCGACAAGTCATAGGTGCGTGTGTGCGTGTGTGTGTGTGTGTCCTGGTCAGGTGCTCAGGTGGACCAGTCGGTGTTTGAGGAGCTGTTGCGTGAGCGTGTTTAAGCAATATACAGGGTTCCTGCGGGGTCTTAAAAAGTCTTAAAAAGCCTAAAATTCAGAACTTTAAATTTAAGGCCTAAAGACGTCTTAAAAACGGCCGGATTTTCATTCCGAGGTCTTAGAATTCATTTAGTCAGGTCTAAAAAATATTTGACCATCGTTCATTTCCAGAAACGCTGGCTGCAGAAAGTTATTACAAAGTAGCAAAAAAGTATTGAGTCGTAGCTTGCAAAGCAGAGCTCTAGCGTCTTTGCTACCATTGTAACAAAACCAGCAGAATGCTCAGAACATTGGTTCAGTGTGTTGTAGTTCTTTCTGGGGGATATTGGTGTTGGTACAGTAGCCTACGAGTGATAAATCTACAAATACCGTGATAAATGCAATACCTGCCCGCCAAAATACATCTCTCGTCTCCTCAGAATTTGTTAAAGTTGGCTACATGTGGAAAATGGGAAAGTGTAGGCCTACTTTCAACAAGACATGGCTAGATCCAGTGATGCCAGTAACACGTTACTCTATTTTGACCATTTTTTTCGGTAACGAGTCTAATGCGCTACTATTTCTAGCAATCAGATTAAAGTTACTTATCCAAGTCACTGTGCGTTAGGCCTACTATTTTTGTCATTTACCTTAGTAAAAGATATATTCTTTGCTTTTTTCTTGTCTCGATTAACACTCGTTTTTCAGCATGATGACTCACGTGTAATACCACGCAGCAACACAAACATAAACAACAATAGAGGAGGAGAGAGATCGATTTTTAGCTATACAATCATTATTTTGAGTTTGTGTCCGCTAAACATGATAACATCAAGGTACGTTGTATACTCTGTGCTGGTGACAAAAACATCTGAATTTCAGTATCTAATTAGGCTAAAGGGCTACCTCCCTAAAATTAGGTTCAGAATTTTTTTTTCAGGTTGGGATGTCTGCTATTGACATTACTGTTAAAATGCATTTCCAATAAAGTGAGTATTGGCAAAACCAGTTGTCATTTTTATGTTGAGGCGGCGAGCTGTTGTCAAAGTGCTGAAAGTAACTAATAAAGTAACTTGTAATCTAACTCAGTTACTTTACTGATTACTTGATTTTAAAAGTAATTAAAGTTACGTTTTTAAAGGAGTAATCAGATTACTTTTCAAGGTAACTGTGGCAACACTGGCTAGATCACAGTGATGTCTGCTGTTGGTTACAAGTGGTACCCAGCTCAGGTGCGAGGCTCGCTGCAAACTTTGCAAAAACTATTCAGTTAGGGACTCTGGGTGTGAAGGCTGGAGTCACAAGCCAGAGCATGCAGAGAAACATAAGCTAGCCGCAAAATGCAAACTGTTTATCAGCACTAGCCTAACATCATTCAAAGCTCGGTTTAAGCTCTTTCAAGTGACGCCTGTGCGATTTGTGTGAGATAAGTACTTCATGAGCAATTCAACAGAGAATAATGGAAGTGAATTTGGACGCATATTAATACTATATATTTTTAGGAGGGCTTTTGATCATCTTTGGGTGGTTTCAGCTCCCCCAAAATACTGTAAGCCTAAAGACGTCCTTAACAAGGCTCATACACATACCCCACCCACACACATTCTAATGCAAACACACACACACACACACAAGTGCAGAGTGTCCAACCAAAACACACTTTCACACCCAGTTTCAACTCAGCCTCATTTTTGACTTCGATGAAATCTATTCTATTTGAGGGCTAGTTTGTTTTAGATTATTTTCATTTTGGGCCTAAGGTTTAGGGCATTTGGTACGTGAGGATATTTTTCCTTGAGTATACTACAAGTGAGCAATGTAAAAATCAGTTAGGTTTTCGACGTTGGGTGTGGAAGGTTACTAGTTTGATTGTTTTATCTGTAAATTAAATTAATGCTTTTTCGACTTTTCAATGATTTTTCAGAATTTCTTTTGATTTGAATATTTTTTTGGTAATGCGTCGTGTAGGTCTTAAATTTCAATCTTTATGGTCTTAAAATGTCTTAAAAGGTCTTAAATTTGACTTACTGAAACCTGCAAGAACCCTGAATATAGCATCGAGTGAGAGTGGGGTTGGTCATGGATATTCCCACGGTGTTGTTCGGCAGAGTAACCAGGGCGGAGGCCGAGTGTGGTTTGGCAACAACAGCCGTTGGAATATCCATGACCAATGATCACGATGCTATATTGCTTTTATACAACAATTCTACCACAAACTAAATAATCTGAAAACACCCCATTATTGTTTAAAAATGTTAATTTCGGCATGGTTCGCCGCGATCAAAAAAATAGTTCCTTTTCAATAGACAGCGCCTTGGTTGCTAGGTAACCATCATTCCAGATCCCTCGTTACAGGTCTTTGTGGTTTACGTGTCTTCTTGAAAGAAATGTTGAAAGTCGGGCTGAAATCACATTCATATCTAGGTTTGCTGCATGCATGTTACAAGGACACTGGGCCATGTCATGTAAGGGACATGGTACTGCAAAAAACGGAAACATAGTCTACATTGCAGAACCACTCAACTTTATTAATTTATGGTGAATAAATGTTACACTACTGTGCACAGCCTGGCGTGGCGATGCTAGCACGCTAGCAGCGTTAGTTAATTATGCTAACGTTAGTTATCTACAAGTCTCCTCCAAGTGACAATCATATTATACACAATGCTGGCAATGCTGAGAACAATTAGCATCCTCGTTTATCGACTGTGTGGCTTAATCCACAGATGTGGTGAAGCACTGTTTCGTTATGGTTTGCTAAGGAGTAACCCATTGCTTGAAATAGTGGAGAGCTGGGATGAGAACATTGTGTCATCTCAAATCTTCGCATTGTTTTGCGGAGTGATTTATTATTAGCTGTGCAAAGTCTGAGTTGAAATGTCCAGGGATATTCCAACTCATGGAACAAATAAATAGTTCCATAGAACGTATGTATGTATGTGTGTGTGTGTGTGTGTGTGTGCGCGTGTGTGTGTGTGTGTGTATGTCCAGGTGCTCAGGTGGACCAGTCGGTGTTTGAGGAGCTGCTGCGTGAGCGTGATTTTTGTTTTTTATATATATATATATATATATATATATATGTGTGTGTGTGTGTGTGTATGTCCAGGTGCTCAGGTGGACCAGTCTGTGTTTGAGGAGCTGTTGCGTGAGCGTGTTCCGGAGCTGTGTGTGAGCGTTCCGGATGTGTGTGCGCTGGCGTCGGTCTCGTTGTCATGGTTCCTGACGCTGTTCCTGAGCGCGCTGCCGCTGGCCAGCGGAGTGTGTGTGCTGGACGCCTTCTTCTGTCGCGGCGCTCGGGTCATCTTCCAGCTGGCCCTCGCCGTGCTGCACGCCAACACACACACACTCGCCGCCAGCACCGATGAGGGCCACGCACTCATGATCCTCAGCAGGTACACACACACACACACACACACACACACACACACACACACACACACACACACACACACACACACACCACACACCAACACAGACACACGTAGACACACACACACAAACACAGACATACGTACACACACACACACACACTTGGGCTGTCACTTTTGTGAAAAAATCCTTTTGAGACATAAGTGTTCATTGAATCGATTGTAAAATCGATTTTTTATGTCTAAAGACGTTTCCATTTTCAACGGCAAATATAGGCCAATCCACAAACAACTAACAGGCATTAGGAAGAATTGTAAAGAGGGAGCTTGTAGACGCAATATGTCTGATCATTTATTGGCGTGAAGTTTCGTGCACAATGACAAACAGGAGTGCAACATTCTCGAAAAACAATAAGCAGAGTGGACTGCCATTACATCAGTAACAAACATGACTGCAGGCTTCAACGTAGCTGTGTCTGTGTTTCCGATTAGAAATGTCAAACAAATTTCGCCTACATAGAACTCGATTGCACAGTTTGCATAGCCTACCGCTTTGTTCTTCTCCATAGTTTGATATACCAAAAATCCGAAGTACTTCCACATCGAACTCAAGTTATTAGGGCCTATCACTCGTCTCTCTACATGTCGCACAGCGTTGTCCTCCATTTTTTGGCAAAACACGAGCAGCACAGCAGCTGATTGAAACAGCTGTTTCCGGTGCGTAAAATTGGTGGGAATTTTCTTTTTAGCTTTCGCTTACTGCACTTCGGAATTCTTTTATATTCTTATATTCTTGTATGTGAATTTTGTTACATCTATCTTTTTGATTTGTTTAATTCGTTTAAAATTAATAGTGTACATATTTGGTTAAAATCGATTCCCTATTTTAGTTTTCGAAACTTGTGTTGTTTGGTCCAATCGATTGTGCAATCGATTTTCGAACGTAAAGTGACAGCCCTAACACACACACACAGACACTGGCCAGCAGCACCGACAAGGGACACGCTCTCATGATCCTCACCTGTGTGTGTGTGTGTGTGTGTGTGTGTGTGTGCGTGCGTGCGTGCGTGCGTTCAGTTTCCTGGAGCAGGTCAAGCATGACGAAGAGGACTGTGTGTGTGCTGAGGCAGCAGCCGGCTCAGCTGAACACACACACATCACGACCCTACTCAAAGAGGCCTATGAGGTAAGTGTGTGTGTGAGTGTAATCTAGCGATTTTTTTTTTGTTTGTTTGTTTAGTCTAAAGATAAATTTTTCGATTAATCTAACCATTAATTTGTCCATTCACAATGATTTTCCTATTCCCAAAATACCCAACACACAAACACACACACACGCACACCCTGTTTTCATAGGAAACACAACATATTATATTTCACAGTTAACACACTGTTATGAATCCAATAAATATGAAAATGGAAACACAACATAAGAACGGCCCAGGAGTCAGGGATAAGAAAAATATAATAATTTTTTTATTTTGGACAAACTGAGAACTCTGCAACGATGCCAATGCTTCGAAAGCACCATAATAAATAAAAACAGATTCTAGCAAGCTTCCTAACCTTCTAGTACTTTTAAGAAAATTCTACCTTACCTCCTCGAAATAAAAATGCGTGAGTCTTCCGCACGGCTTACCTTCTATACTAACGTCCAACTATATAAAGTGTGAAAACAAACTAAACAAATCACCGGCCCGTCACCAGTTACAATAGTCGTTCGAAAAACGAGAAAAAGAAAAGACAATTTTGAGCAGAGTAGCGAAACGGAGACGATAGAATCAGCGGTCTGTAAACGGCGTGTGATCCGAGATCGAGCTGCGGCCATGTTGGATAAGGCGGCTTTTATTGGCAGGCCAACTCGCAGACGCCAGCACACCTGCACACAATAAGGGTAATGACCGGTAGAGAGAATGCAGGTAGAGGGTGAGACTAGGACAGCAAAGTAGGCTACACAAGGGCACGTAACACACACACACACACACACATTGCAAATGAATAATCAGCATTAGCCAAATTAGCATTTTCAGCCCAAATGTTCTCTAGGCCTGAGAGAGGTGTCTCATAAGACATGACTTTGGAGTAAAAGCATCTTCTAAGACAACGAGGGTTTCAAGCATCTTCTAAGACAACGAGGGTTTCAATCAGAGTGGTAGAGAAAACCTATGGCTCTGGTTTCATTCTTCACATAAGCTAATAATGCTAACATTAGGTTGACTGATGGACGGCAAATTCGACCAATAGCAGACATTTCCTCTTCAGCATAAGACAACATGACCTCTTCAAATATTTTGATATATTGAAACTGATCCATGACTGTCTTCAGTGTACTGTGGCTTGAATTCAGTGCATGGGGGTCGTTGGACAAACCGTCTGACAGTAAAGCATGGTGGTGCACAACTCATGTTATGGGTTAGGGTTAGGTTATGGGGATGTTTCTCATACTGTGGTGTTGGACCTATTTATCGCACACCAGAGATCATGGATCAGTTTCAATACATCAAAATATTTGAAGAGGTCATGTTGTCTTATGCTGAGGAGGAAATGCCTTTAAAATGGGTGTTTCAACAAGACAATGACCCAAAACACACCAGTAAGCGAGCAAAGTCTTGGTTCCAGACTAACAAGATTGACGTTATGGAGTGGCCAGCCCAATCCCCAGACCTCAATCCTATTGAACATTTTTGGGGTGACATCAAAAATTTGGTTTCTGGGGCAAAACCCAGAAATGCAGAGGAATTGTGGAATGTAGTTCAATCGTCCTGGGCTGGAATACCTGTTCACAGGTGCCAGTAGTTGGTCGACTCCATGCAACAAAGATGTGAAGCAATTCTCAGAAATAATGGTAATGCAACTAGATATTAGTGCAGTAATTCAAAGTAAAGCAAAATATTGAGACATTTTTCAGTTTATACAGTAAATGTTTGAGTTTGTAAAGAAAAATGCAAACACTGCTATTTTTTGAACAGCCCATCACAAACTTGATCAATTTTGGTCATGTTTTGATTTGAAATTGAATGTGCAGTGTTCCCAATGCATTGATATTATGGAATTAACAGCTATTCTAAGGATTTTGAGCTTTATTCACTTTTTAAAATACACTGCTATTATTCTCCACATAACTGTACATTAGTCCACAAGGACATTTTAACATATAGATCACATGAGTTGAGAGGTAATTAATACAATCTTTAATTTCAAATTTTATTGCCAGAATAACATTTTGTGTCAAATGTATTTGAACAATGTGCACATTTCCCACATCTGTAATTGCCATACACCTGTTGAGTGAGTGTGTGTGTGTGTGTGTGTGTGTGTGTGTGTGTGTGTTTCCCACATCTGTAATCTATGTACCTGTTAGGCAAGCCAGTTCTTCAGGGATTCCTGAAATGTGGAGCTGACCACCACATCTTTAATGTTTTGCGTCTTTTAAAACAGAAGCGACGTTTTAAAGACAATGACAACTAGTTATGACATGTATGACAACTAATTATGACAATGACAACTAGTTATGACATGTATAACAAACACGTTGAAATCAGGCCCATTTGTTTTATGGGGTAAGACTATTCAGCAGTGTACCAGTATAGTGCATTTTGACCCACAGGACACTAAAATTCAAAAAACAGCAGACATTTGTACAAAATCAGTTGCATGGATGTACAAAAGCTGTTTGCTCAAAATGGGGAGAAACTGCTTCAATAAGTGATGATGATACGGAGTTGGAACACTGATCTAAATATTAGTAATGTGCACAAGTGATGATGATACAGAGTTGGAATTTCAATTCTGATCTGAGTGTCAGTAATGTGCCAAAGCACCTGAGAAAAACTGTGAAAAAGGCTGTGCCACACATCTCTCAAAGGGGTGTGTGTGTGTGTGTGTGTGTGTGTGTGTGTGTGTGTGTGTTTGTAACTGTTTTTGTGTGTGTGTATAATTGTGTTAATTTGTGTGTGTGTGTGTATAATTGTGTTAATGTGTGTGTGTGTGTATAATTGTGTTAATTTGTGTGTGTGTGTGTGTGTGTGTGTGTAGAGGTTTGGTGATATCAGCGCTAAGCAGCTGGAAAGGCTGCGGTGTCGTCATCGTATCCAGGTGCTGCAGTCACATGAGGACACCATCAAAGAGAACGCTGTGAGTACAAAACACACACACACACACACACTCTCTCTCTCTCTCTCTCTCTCACACACACACACACACACACACACACACACACACACACACACACACACACACACACACACACACACACACACACTAGTGTTGCACGGGGGGGGGGGGGGTTCGGGGGTTCCATGTTCCGTGTTGTGCATGCATTGCTTGAAAAGAACTAGCTCCAGTTATGTATGAACAGTGAAGGTAACGAACTCTTAAAAATGTGAAAAACGTGAACTTGAAGAAGTGAAAATTGAACAATATGAACTATGAAAATTGAACAACTTGAAGCTACATCTATCATGAGTGAACATGCTTAACAAAATATGGTAACAAAACATGGGAACTAAACGTGCATTATGAATATAATCAGTGGGAGCCCTGTGCTTGTTTCCCTGCAACAAGAAGCTTCCATCTGGGGGTGATGGAAGACAGTGACGCCCTCAGTGTGTTTGAAATGTCGAGTCGATTAGCTAATTTGGTCTTAGTTGCAGTCATTGCGAAAACAAGGCCTCGCAGATAGATACGTGGTGGGAAATGGTAGCAACGTTTTTCAGCGGCTTTTACGGCTATCTCGGGATATTCTGCTTTGGTTTTCATCCAAAAACCCGCCAGAGAGGTTTCCTCATAGCCTACACACTCTTAAGACCACCGTCATTTGCAATTTCGATCAACTGCTCTTCCTCCTGTGCTGACAAGTTAGGACTATTCGGGATATTGACAAATGGGTTGCGGACCCACTCATTGGTTTGCCGTGGATCTTTGGAGGATGGGAAGTAACGCTCAAACTCATTTGAAAGAAAGAAATCTCTGTAGCGGCTCTCGCAACTCAAACACTCTGGCCAGTGACCTGGCCCTTGACAGCCATCTGACCTCTGTGTACAAGAGAAGGCGTTTGTGCTCTGCATCCATTTCTTCACAGAGCTGCTCAAATAAGCGAGAGTTGAGTGCGTGTGCTTTAATGTGGTTGCTAACTTTAACTACATCAGTTAATACCCCATTCAACTCGGGTGACAGTTTTCGGCTAGCCAGCATTTCCTTATAAATGACACAGTGTGTGGGCTCGCAGTCAGGGGCAGCCTCTCTAACCCTTGCAGTGAAACCGGACAGCCGTCCGGTCATGGCTGCAGCCACATACAGTGCCAATACAAAAATAACCATCCAAAGCCCGGAACAGTTCTGCAGCTGTGGTGTTCGTTGGAAGTGACAGCACACACAACAAATCCTCCTGAACATCCTCCTCAAATATGTACCGGACAAACACCAGCAGCATTGCCTTATTTTCAACATCAGTTGACTCATCAACTTGGATAGCGTACCACAGTGACCCATTCACCCTCTCTAACAACTGTGCCTCAATATCCTCTGACATGTCATCAATTCGTCTATGGACAGTGCTTGCAGAAAGCGGTACCTGAGCTATTTTTTTAGCTGCAGCCTCCCCAAGGAGTTTATTGCACATGTCTTTAGCAGCAGGCAGAATTATCTCTTCCCCAATAGTAAAGGGCTTCTTAGATTTAGCAATCCGACTAGCCACTATTGGGCTTTTTAGCGCAGCCACATTCACCGATGTGGTTGCTTTTCTTACTAGTTTTTGTCCTTCTTGCTTTCGCGTTTCTTACGCTCAAAGAACTCAAAGGGTTTGTCTTTAAGTGTAGGATGCTTGGACTCTAGATGTCGAATTAGCTTTGATGGTTTCATTGCTTCGTTTGACAACTTATCGCCAAATACCACACATAAAGGACTTGGTGCATGCGAGTCACCAGTCTCTGCAAAACCATATTTTAAATATGACTCGTCATATTTCGTATTGAATGACCCCTTCTTTTTCTTTGAGGTATCTGGCTCACCATCGTCAGTGGGTATTGTTGCGAATGTGACATTATTGCGAATTAAATTGAGTTTATTTAGTTTGCATGCATTTTTTTTTAAACTCTTGTCGTAGGCTACGGCCTGGTTAGGAAGGTCCCGCGGCCCGGTGGTTGGGGACCGCTGGTCTAGATTGCTGGCACTCTAGGACAAAGCTCCAGAAAACAGCTTGGCATTCAATGAGTTAATGTAGACTATAGTAACAAGTTATAGTTAATGTAGACTATAGTAACAAGCTATAGTTAATGTAGACTATAGTAACAAGCAAATGTAGACTATGATGGCCTAGACATGTTGCTATCAACAACAAAAATAGTTTTAAACAATTAGGCTACTTAAACAACGTAACTGAGTCACTCATCAAGAGTGTGATAGACGCTACCGTCGTCGTTGTATGTGTTCATTTTTGCATGTTCCGTGCAATCCCTATGATTGAATGGGGTTTCAGGAATCATAAAAAATGATGCCCTAACTGCTCGCGAGTCGCGTTGTCTCCCTGAGGACTTTAGATCTGCTACTGTATATCGCTAAACGCAAGCATTCATCAGTGTATTTAAATTAGCTAGGCTGTGTACCAAAATGACATTTTACCGTGAGTCGAAGATCTGTAGCTGCTAAACAGTGTTGTAACTTTAAATCTGCGTGTACAAAACCGCTTGGAGCTCAGTGGAATTTTGATTTCACAACGAGAATTCTCGGTCTAGCCGTTGATGTGTCGCCGGAATAGGCATCAGCACCAACCTCTGATCAAGGTAAACAAAATCTGACTCCGTGTCAGTCATGTTTGAAAAAGTTTGTAGTGCTGCGAGGGAGACGTGCACACGCAAGGGGCGCAGTTGAGCAGAGCTGCGGCTATCTGAATGGTCTGAACACAGAAGAGAGCAAGTGGCTTTGATAAAATGGCCCATTATTTGACATACCGGTATTAACGATATTGTCTCAACTGCATATCTTTTCAAAAAATATATCGGGTTGTAGTCGGTGAATACCGATATCACCCAGCCTAGAGGATAGGCTGGTGTAGGCCTATCTCACGAAGACCTGAGTGGTTGGGCAATCAGACTTGTACGCAGGGCTTAAAGAAGACTATCCTCACATTTTTCCCTTTACAACTG
>NC_063191.1:1898579-1908579 GCF_017589495.1 Alosa alosa
TACACACACACCACACACACCACACACACACACACACACACACACACACCACATACACACACACTGCCTCCCATGAACCAGGTACACACACACACACACACACACACACACACACACACACACACACACACACACACACACACTGCCTCCCATGAACCAGGTACACACACACACACACACACCACATATACACACACACACCATACACACACTGCCTCCCATGAACCAGGTGCACACACACACACACACACTATATATATACTATTACACACTGCTCTATGAACTAGGTACACACACACACATACACCATATATACATACCTATATAATGTATTACATTAATATTAATATTAATAATTTTATTATTAATATTATTACCTGCCTCCTATGAACTAGGTACACACACACACACACACACACACACACACATGACACACACACACACACACTGCCTCCCATGAACCAGGTACACACACACACACACACACACACACACCATATACACACACACACCACATACACACACTGCCTCCCATGAACCAGGTGCACACACACACACACACACACCACATATACACCACACACTGCCTCCCATGAACCAGGTACACACACACACGCACACACCACATACACACACACCATATATACACACACACACACTGCTTCCTAAGAACTAGGTACATACACACACGCATACACCATATATATACACTATATATATACACACACACACATCGCTTCCATGGACCAGGTACACACACACGCATACACACACACACATATACCATATACACACATACACTACATACATACACACACACTGCCTCCCATGAACCAGTACACACACACACACACACACACACACCACATATACACACACCACATACACACACACACACACTGCCTCCCATGAACCAGGTACACACACACACACACACACACTGCCTCCCATGAACCAGGTACACACACACACACACCACATATACACACACACACACACACACACACACACACCATATATTATATATTATTACTGCTTCCTATGAACTAGGAGGTTAATAATAATTTATTACACACACTATATACACATACTGCTCTCCTATGAACTAGGTATACACACACACACACACACAGAATATACACACACACATACCATATATATATACACACACACTATACACACACACACACTGCCTCCCATGAACCAGGTACACACACACACACACACACTGCCTCCCATGAACCAGTACACACACACACACCACATATACACACACACACACACACACACACCACACACCACATATACACACACTGCCTCCCATGAACCAGGTACACACACACACACGCCACATATACACACACTGCCTCCCATGAACCAGGTACACACACACACACACACCACATATACACACACACACCACATACACACACACACACTGCCTCCCATGAACCAGGTACACACACACACACACACACCACATATATACACACACACACACACACACATACACACACTGCCTCCCATGAACCAGGTACACACACACACGCACACCACATATACACACACACACCACATACACACACTGCCTCCCATGAACCAGGTACACACACACACACATATACACACACACACGCACACCACATATACACACACACACACCACATACACACACTGCCTCCCATGAACCAGGTGCACACACACACACACACACCACATATACACCACACACTGCCTCCCATGAACCAGGTACACACACACACGCACACACCACATATATACACACACACACACACTGCCTCCCATGAACCAGGTACACACACACACACACACACCAACATATATACACACACACACCATACACACACACACACACACACACTGCCTCCCATGAACCAGGTACACACACACACACACACACACACACACACACACACACACACACACACACCATATACACACACACACACTGCCTCCCATGAACCAGGTACACACACACACACACACACACTGCCTCCCATGAACCAGGTACACACACACACACCATATACACACACACACACACACACACACATACCACACTATATATACACACTGCTCTCCTATGAACTAGGTACACACACGCACACACATACCATATACACACACTGTTTCCTATGAACTAGTACATACATATACACACACTATAATAATACACACACATACCATATACATATATACATACTAAGCCTCCCATGAACCAGGTACACACACACACACACACACACACACACACACACACACACTGCCTCCCATGAACCAGGTACACACACACACACACCACATATACACACACACACCACACACACCACATACACACACATACACCACATACACACACCACACACACCACATATACACACACACACCACATACACACACACACACACACTGCCTCCCATGAACCAGGTACACACACACACACACCACATATACACACATCGCTCTCTCTATGAACCAGGGTACGCATACACACGCATACCATATATACACATACTATATACATACTGTTTATGAACTAGGTACGCATACACGCATACCATATATATACACACATACTATATACACACATACACACACGTATACCATATATATACACACACACACTATAATACACACTGCCTCCCATGAACTAGGTATATACACACACACATTAATACACATAATACACTGCCTCCATAACTGTACACACACACACACACACACCACATATACACACACGCATACCACATATACACACACACACCACATACACACACTGCCTCCCATGAACCAGGTACACACACACACACGCACACCACATATACACACACACACACCATACACACACTGCCTCCCATGAACCAGG
Source organism: Alosa alosa (assembly GCF_017589495.1). Lineage (NCBI taxonomy): Eukaryota > Metazoa > Chordata > Actinopteri > Clupeiformes > Clupeidae > Alosa > Alosa alosa. Next base: position 1,901,467 of record NC_063191.1, read on the forward strand.
TACGCACGCACACACACACACACACACACACACACACTGCCTCCCACGAACCAGGTACACACACACACACACACACACACCACACATACACACACACACCACATACACACACACACACACTGCCTCCCATGAACCAGGTACGCACACACACACACACACACACACACACACCACATACACACACTGCCTCCCATGAACCAGGTACGCACGCACACACACACACACACACACACACACTGCCTCCCACGAACCAGGTACACACACGACACACACACACACACCACACATACACACACACACCACATACACACACACACACACATCAGTTTCCCAGAACCAGGCACTCTACACACACACACATTGGCTGGTCAACACCGCTTCCCACGAACCAGGTACACACACATACACACACACGCACGCACGCACACACACATACATACACGCCACACACACAAACCTCCTCACTTGCGCTAGGCAGTGTTGTGCAGAGGGAGTTGCCCGTTCGTAAGACGCTGGTCCAACATACACACACACACACACACACACACACACACACCCTCCCTCACCGCTGCTTGTGTTGTGTGTGTGTGTAGAGGGAGTTTATCCAGTTCTGTAAGACGCTGTCCAACATGTTCCACGGTGACGCGGAGGAGAGCGAAAGCCTGTACATCGCCATGGTGACCTCAGCCTGCTGCTGTAGACCGGGAGGCGGGCAGCTGCGGGGCGGGGATGGGGTCGTGGAGGGCGGAGCTGAGACGACGGCCAAGCAGCAGCTGATTGACGGTGAGCCTGGCGAGATCCCATGCCGCTCCTGACCGAGGCGCCGCTGGTGGCCTTCTTCGAGCGGCCGGCCGACCTGAGGGCTCGCATCGCCGCGGCAACGCAGCGGCAGTACCAGCAGCGCGCCGCCATGTTGGAGCTCGAGCACGGCAGCGAGTGAGACCCCGACGGAACCTGAACCCACCGGAACCGGAACACGGGCCTGCACCCACACCCACACCTGCCTTGGACCAGGGGAGCAGGACTCCCTCTCACTCAAAGACTACATCTCCCAGAAGCCTTCAGTCCGCACGTCCTGTAGGCAGGACCACCTAAGAGACTACATCTCCCAGAAGCCTTCAGGCCACATGTCCTGTAGGCAGGACCACCTAAGAGACTACATCTCCCAGAAGCCTTCGGTCCGCATGTCCTGTAGGCAGGACCACCTAAGAGACTACATCTCCCAGAGGGCGTCACTTCAGGGACTACTAAGACATATGAAGACCACATATCCCATAGTCCATGAACTCTGCCATAAATCCAAATATTGGACTCCATCTCCCATAAGCCCTCCGAATCCTGAAACTGTGATCTGTGTGTGAGTGTGTGTTGTCGATTGTGTTCTATGTCTAGTTGAATTTATTCTCTGTGTGTGCATGTGCCAATCACACGACAGGAGAGGCCATGAATTGACGTCTTCCAATCAGACGCTTCAGAAATCATTTATGAAGAACCTTGATTTGCTGACCCAATCTTTCACCGGACCATCACTTGTCTTATGTCAGAATACACACACACATACACACACACACACACACACACACTCTCCTACATGACCTAACCTCCTCCCCACACAAAGTTATCTGTGTGTATGTGTGTGAAAATGTGTCTGTGATGATTTTTTTCCTCAACATTAATCAGACACACACATGACATTGCTGTATCACACGATTTTAAACAACACACACACACACACACACACACACACACACACACACACACACACACACACACACGTACTGTATATACACTTCAGAATTTTGAGAATGTGTTTTGCAAATGTGTGTGCGCGCGTGTGTGTGTGTGTAGAGCTCCTCTCTCTGGTGTTATGTCTGAGTGTCTCCATGCCATGTGGTTTTATAAGATGCTGCCTTTTACTCACTAATGTTTTTACACAAACCCAAAGTTGTGCTTTACCAAGGAAATGTTTTAAGTGTGTGTGTGTGTGAGTGCTTTAAGTTCTTTGACAGGTATGTTGTGTGTTGTGCCCCTTGTGGCCTGTAAGCTGACGTTCGCACCGCTTTGTGAAACGCTTCTAAACACACATTAAAACGTCCAAGCTTTGTGAAACGCTTCTAAACACACATTAAAACGTCCAAGCTTTGTGAAACGCTTCTAAACACACATTAAAACGTCCAAGCTTTGTGAAACGCTTCTAAACACACATTAAAACGTCCAAGCTTTGTGAAACGCTTCTAAACACACATTAAAACGTCCAACACACGCACAGACACAGAACCACACACACACACACACACACAGAGAAGGTGCCCCCCCCCCCCCACCTACTGATTGGCCTCTGATTGGGTCTGTCCCCGACATTCTCACCATCTCACCAACCAATCAGAGGTGGAGTACAGTTCCAGCGGAAAAAGCCTCAGTTCTCAACGGCTGAAGAAACAGCTTGACAAGGGCATATCTGCTAGCCTGGGTACCAGCCGAACATAGTCCCGCCCACAACATTTGAGGTCAGGAAGTTCGGTCTGGCATCGCTCCGTTGTGGAGCAAGTATGCTTGAACCAAAGCTGTTTGGACCAATCAAATCAGGCTTTACAGTGATGGACAGGTTAGCAACAGCGCCTCGTCTATCACGTCATCTGAGCACGCTTAGGTTGATTTTGTTTGCAACAAAAAACGTTGTGGCTAGAAGGAGACAGATGGCTTCCAAGACCCCATATGGAAAAATGCATTTTATTTCAATGAGGTTTTATCGCTGAAAACGATTATTGAAAACGGCAATTTGTTTTTCTAATTCCTTTTTTTCTAATTCCTTTTCATTTTCTAATTTTTCCTAATAGCCTACCCTGCTACGTATCTCTTATATTTCGCTAACAAATGGTGTAGGAGATAATGACGCACAATAACTTTTACAAAAGACCAGAAAACAATATTAAGGCATTTGTGGAGAAGAAGGATGGTTTGTGTGTTTGTGTTCTTCCTGCACCTCACGGTAAGCTATTTTGTTGCTCTGATTGGTTAGGTCTATCCAATTGAGTGCAGAGGCATTCCCCCCCTGTATCGGTTAAAACACGCCCCATAATTACGTCCCAATGGAGCAGTATCAGACTCATATTCTGACTAGAATTTGAGTATGACAACGTCAGGCTACATTTCTGCAGCTAAAAGAAAAGAATACTGCACATAACACTTGTAAGTAGACATAGGTAAAGCAGACATCTTTCTAAATGTTCTCCCAGAAGAGCATCCCTCCAACTGGTTTCCACACATTTCAATTTTAAATTCAGTTCAAGTCAAGTTCAAGTTTCTTTATTTGTTTCAAGTTTCTTTATTTGTCACATGCATAGTCATAGACCTACAACAGGGAGTGAAATGAACTCCTGACTCCACTCCAACTGTGCTATCACATGCTAGTAATAATAAGTTATAGAATAAAAGTTAAGTTTAAAACATGAATAAATAAGAAGCTAAAATAAAGATAAAAGTTATCCCCCAGACTACCCCTATCCTTAAATACAATAAAACCTTGTACTACTAAAAGTGCATCCAGGGCTTAAAGTGCAATTGTGCAGCTCATGAGGGAGGTGCATGCCATGGTTTGATTCAGGAGCCTAACCGCTTGTGGATAAAAACTCCTGAGTCTTTCTGTGTTGGACATAATGCTCCTGAATCGCTTGCCTGATTTCAGTAACTGAAATAGGCTGCTGCCGGGGTGGGAGGTGTCTTTTAAAATACTGATAGTCCTACTCCAACATCTCTTCTGATGGCCCTACTCCAACATCTCTTCTGATAGTTCTACTCCAACATCTCTTCTGATGGAGTTCATTCAGGGATGGAAGAGCCAGTTGCTTTTAAATATTTATTAATAATTTTGAATTAGTAACCTGGTTGCATGATTGATACGAATTATATGAATTTGAATTACCGATATGGTTTACATTTAGTTTTAATAACAATTACCCCTCATACGTGTGTGTGATGTATTGGATGCAGTCTACTGCTCTGGATGTTCTCATGTCGCCCTCTGCTGGGCGAATGTAAGAACTCTGATGGAAAGGCAGGCGAAAAGACCTATGGGTAAACTTAAGGATTCTTCCGTGTACTCATTGAGAAGTTTAAGTAATTCGAAATAAAAACATTTTTTATCTCGTCAGCTTACACTAAATCTCTATTTAATGTAAAACTATAAGTATATATGGTGAATGAAGAATGCATAGATAGAAACGTTTAGATTTTCAGTATGGAGGATCCGGGGAAGCAGTTGTTGTTATGCTATTAATACTACGCTACCCAGAAATCTGTTCTGCAGTAAAGATTTATGGGAAATGTTAGATTCGCATTCTGATGTGTTGATGGGGTAAGGCTTGTAGTCAACTGCCAATTTTGATTTGTATCTATGAATAATACATCATAAACACAGAACTTAAGCTTTGTACACGACCATACTCTCTTAACGACTGGCGAGCGGCTTCTGTGCCCTTCAAATGACTTCAACGAGAGCCGATGTTCAGGTAGGTTAGCTGGCTAGCAAGCGCGAGCTGACTTAGCTAGCTAGCTAGCGTAGCTAACTTCTCTTCACAGGTAGTGACTTTCCTCTCATCTCTGAAGTAGCGATATCTCGTACTGTAGATGAAGGGAGCCAAGCCCCCGAACACTGTTTATTTACAGAAGAGTAAAATAATAGTGAAATTGTTGTGACTGAAGGAGAAATGACTCTCGCACCCAAGGAACTGGCTAACCTTCTGGGCATCATATCCGAGGATGCCTGCAGCAACACCTTCGAGAGCCTGTCCACCGCCTTCCACCACTTCTTCGGCAAAGCCGAACATTTCCGAGTGGGCTCGGTTCTGGTGATGCTGCTTCAGCAACCGGACCTCCTGCCCAGCTCCCCGCAGCGGCTCACGGCGCTGTACCTGCTATGGGAGATGTACCGGACGGAACCACTGGCGGCCAATCCGTTCGCAGCGGTGTTCGCACACCTGTTAAACCCGTCATCGGCGGGAGAGGAGCAGGAGAAACCGCTGTCCGGTAAGCCAAACAACCTTCCCATCTCCAGATGTGATAAAGTTAGTGTCCATCTGTCTAGATGTGAACAACTCTGGCTGACCTCAGACAGTAGAAGCCCCATCATCCTCCACTTGGTCCAGTCTCTCACTAACCAGTGTGTTCTAACCAGCACACACCTTCAGTGCGGCCTAAACCGCTTAAATACTGCAATCCGTTGAAATAAGTGCGCAGGTCAGGGCTTTACTCTCTGAGGCCAGAGCTCTCCTCTGCACGGGTGAATGGTTGTGAAGATTAAGTTTGGTGTGTGTGTGTAAAGTAGAGTAGTGTGCAGTGTGCCAGAGAAGTGTGAGCAGGAGGGATGGAGTGCTGTATTGTCTGCTGTTCTCCTCATCTCTTTGTGCAGACACCAGTGAGTGTGGGGGGGTGGGTGTGTCAGTGGGAGGATGCATTACTGTCTTACCTTTAAGATGGACCTGTCTTTGCACACACTCTCCTGTTTTGGTATGAGTTGCGTGGTCCTGTTTGACCCCTGACCTTTGACCCCTGGGGAGTGCAGGCTTCCTGCCGCCCATCACGCTGCCGGAGAAGTACTTCCTGTCGCAGCTGATGCTGGCTCCGCCCAGAGAGCTGTTCAAGAAGACGCCGCGCCAGGTGTCCTGCATGGACGTAGGCTCCGCCCCCCAGCCCATCGACATCAGCGGCCTGCAGCTCGCCCTCGCAGGTGTGTGCGTGTGTGTGTGTGTGTTTGTGTCTGTGTGCGTGTGTGTCTGTCTGTCTGTGTGTGTGTGCCTGTGTGTATGTCTGTCTGTGTGCATGTGTTTGTGTGTGTATGTGTGTGTTTTGTGTAATTGGTTCATTCTCATCTCAAGTTGGTGTGTGGTGTGTGTTTTGGTGCATAATGCCAGGTGGGTGCTACACATGCCCCTCTGCAAACTACTGCAGCTGCCCAATGAGTACGCACACACACACGCATGTGTGTGTGCGCCTTGATAGATAGATAGATAGATAGATAGATAGATAGATAGATAGATACTTTATTGATCCCCAAGGGGAAATTCAAGAAAGATAATGATGTGATAATGCATGTTGGTGGTGTTGTTGTCGGTCATGTGTGATAAAAACATAAAACGTGTGTATGTGTGTGCTTCTGTGTGTGTGTGCGCTTGTGAGTGTGTGTGTGTGAGTGTGTGTGTGCGCTTGTGTGTGTGTGTGTGTGTGTGTGTGTGTGTGTGTGTGTGTGTGTGTGTGTGTGTTACAGAGCGCCAGTCGGAGCTTCCCACTCAGAGCAAAGCCAGTTTTCCCAGCATCCTCAGCGACCCAGACCCTGACTCGTCTAACTCGGGCTTCGACAGCTCAATAGCCAATCAGATCACAGAGTCGCTAGCCACAGGCCCACGCCCCCCGATGGAAAGTAAGTGCTGCAGGGGAGTGTGTGTGTGTGTGTGTGTGTGTGCGTGTGTGTGTGTGTGAGGTGGGGTAGAGAGTTGGCACAAATGAACATCCGATGAATTGTTGAATTATCACCCCCCCACCACCCTCTGTGTGTGTGAGTGTGTATTTCTCTGTGTCTGTGTGATGTGTATCTCTCTGTGTGTGTGTGTGTATCTCTGTGTGTGTGTGTGTGATGTGTATCTGTCTGTGTGTGTGTGTGTGTGATGTGTATCTGTCTGTGTGTGTGTGTGTGTGTGATGTGCATCTGTCTGTGTGTGTGATGTATATCTGTCTGTGTGTGTGTGTGTGATGTGTATCTGTGTGTGTGTGTGTGTGTGACCCGCAGGTCACTTCCGTCCGGAGCTGATCCGGCCGCCCCCCCCGCTGCACGTGTGTGAGGACGAGCTGGCGTGGCTGAGCCCGTGTGTGTGTGAGCCGGAGCACTGCGTGCAGTGGGACCGCTCCATGTGTGTGAAGAGCGCCACCGGCCTGGAGATCAAGCGCATCATGGCCAAGGCCTTCAAGAGCCCGCTGTCTGCAGCGCAGCAAACACAGGTACACACGCACGCACTTACACACACACACACACACACACACACATACGCATGAGATCAAGCGCGAGATCAAGCGCATCATGGCCAAGGCCTTCAAGAGCCCGATGTCTGCAGCACAGCAAAC
>NC_063191.1:1913579-1943579 GCF_017589495.1 Alosa alosa
ATTACGTTTCTCACTATCCCACGGTGAAGACAAGACATATTTTACCAATTTTAAGTCCACAGACAAACATAACATTCAAGTAAACAAAAAAGTAAGTAAATAAGTAAATAAGAGGGCACATATAATAATGAAAAAATAAGAGCAGCAAAATTTTGTTGAAATTGTGCATAGACAGTCAATAAAAAACTAGTGCAAAGTCAGGCCAATAAGAGGCTTGGGTAGTTCTGTTTGACCTGAGTAATGAAGAAAGTGGCATAGTGGTGCAAGTTATGTAAGAGCAGCAAAAGTGTTGTGTTTTCAGGACAACAACACCAAGTTGTAAAGTGTACAAGTGTGCAAGTGTTCAAGTGTGCAAGTGGAGTAGTGCAGGAGGCCATTGTGGGTCCAATGTCCAGGATGTTATGTAGCTGAGGGTGGAGGGGGGAGAGGAGGGAGAGAGTTCAGCATCCTTACAGCTTGGTGTATGAAGCTGTTGGTGAGTCTGGTAGTGCGGGAGCGCAGGCTTCTGTACCTCTTCCCAGAGGTAAACATCAAAGTTAACAACACAACACTCAATTTTCCTTGACATGTCATCGGTGAAATTGAACTTCAGGCCTAGGCTACCAGAGATTAGATTTGGTGATGACCTTGGAGTCTGGCTGGTCATATTCAGTGAGGTGAAGTTTCATGCAAGAATTGAGGCTGTCATAATTTTAAGGGCAACTCCACGCGAAACTGTCATATATCCATAACGCCAACTAAATACCATGGCATTGTGTTGATGTTATGGATGTGACAGTTTTGCACAGAATTGCCCTTAAACGTGAGCGCAGGTTTGTCTTTATATTCGTCATATATGAGAAAGATTTCTATAGCTGGACTTACCCCACGTTTTTGTCTGTTTTTGTGGCAAAGCATGTTTATAATCCAACGCTATCGTGTGTTTCTCTATGGCAAAACATGTTCATAATCCGGTTTTGAGATCCTAGGAAATTCCTGCATGGCATCCAATTCAAGGCTCACATTGCATCCCAATTTGTTCAACAAAGAAACACTTTTTTTGCCTTTACTTTGTTCATGGCAATGCAGTAAAAAGTTGAGAATCATCATGAGTGCATACACCATAGTCACACATGCTAACAGGCAAACTTGGGTCAAGTCAGGTCAGATCAGTTCGTGTCACAGGTATGGAGCGCAGAATGGTCATTTTTCATCGCTAAATAAAAAATGGCATTTATTTCCGTAAATCACACACCACATATTTCTGTAAATTGCTCAGCCCCAGAGTATCCCTCCAACATGGCAATTATATTGCCCGTTTCAGGACAGTCTGCCCTACACACACATGAAATGCATGTAGAGCTATGAGCTTGCTGTGGTGAGATACAGGTCAAAATATAAGAATTTTTATAATATGATTTTTATATTTTAATTCTTTAAAAATCTAAATAAAATCAATGCTAGTACTAATACATGAAATGAGGCAGATCTGGATAGCCTAGACTCTGCTGAAAAAAACAATATATAATATGTGTGTGTGGCACTTACAATGACCAGAATAAATCCTTATGAATAAAGGTAGTGAAAATGCCCTAAAAACAGTTTAGGGTTCTAAGGGTTAATAATAAAGCTAGTTGTGGACTGCGTTAGTTGATAATGAAGCTAGTTGATAATGAAGCTAGTTGTGGATCGCGCTAGTTGATAATGAAGCTAGTTGTGGACCGCGCTAGTTGATAATGAAGCTAGTTGTGGACTGCGCTAGTTGATAATGAAGCTAGTTTTGGATTGCGCTTGTTGATAATGAAGCTAGTTGTGGACTGCGCTAGTTGATAATGAAGCTAGTTGATAATGAAGCTAGTTGTGGACTGCGCTAGTTGATAATGAAGCTAGTTGTGGACTGCGCTAGTTGATAATGAAGCTAGTTGTGGACTGCGCTTGTTGATAATGAAGCTAGTTGACAATCACAGTATGTGTATGTCTCTCTCTCTCTCTCTCTCTCTCTCTCTCTCTCTCCCTCTCCCTCTCCTCTCTCCCTCCTCTCTCTCTCTCTCTCTCTCTCTCTCCCTCTCCCTTCCCTTTATCTCTCTCCTCCCTTCTCTCTCTGCTCCCCCCTGTAGAACCGGCTGGTGCGCCTGGTGTGTGTGTTCCTGCAGTCTCTGATCAGGAATAAGATCATCAACGTGCAGGACCTGTTCATCGAGGTGCAGGCCTTCTGCATCGAGTTCAGCCGCATACGCGAGGCTGCCGGGCTCTTCCGCCTGCTCAAGACGCTGGACAGCGGAGACACGCCCGCCGAGGGGAAACCTCAGAAGTAACACACACACACACACCACAGAGAGAGAGAGAGACCACGTACGAGGTGCTGCCGGCTCTTCCGCCTGCTGAAGACATTGGACAGCGGATAGAACACACGCACACACACACAAACACACACACAAACACACACACAAACACACACACGGAAATGAATTTCTCTCTCACACACAAGACTCAGCCCATCTTCACTGCGAGTTTGAGTGATGCCCCCTGATTGCCTAGAATTCAGCCAATTCACTGACGTACACACACACACACACACACACACACACACATACATATTTACACACTTCAGAATGGTTCAAATTCAGCCCATTTGAAATACACACGCATACCAGCCTCGTTTGTGTTGGTGCGTCTGGTTGTCAGGATGCTGGACTGTGGCTGTGTGTGTGTGTGTGCGCACTAGAGAGTGTATTTGAGTGTGTGTCTTGTCACTGACCCCAATTAAAGAGCCGTGTGTGTGTGTTAGCTCAGTCTTGGTAGAGAGAGAGAGAGAGTGAGAGGGAGGATAAATGAGCACCTCCATGGTTCTTGCCCAAGTCTGAAATAAATACATAAACAAAGTCTTGTACCCTAATGTGCAAATGCATACGTGTGTGTGTGTTAACCCCATGTTAAGTCTGACTAAGTGGTAAACCCCATGTTAACTTGGTAGGAGTGTGTGTGAGTGCAGTGAAGTACATAACAGTATGCCCTCTGAACTAGAGGTCTGCGCGGGACTGATTTTTCTGTCCCGCTCCCGCATTAGTGTGTCATTTTTAGTCCCGCTCCCGCCCGCATCTGGAACATGATGTCCCGCTCACGCCCGCTAAAGCCCGCATGCAGGAGGGACAGCCTACTCAGCTTTTCTTTCTGTCTCACGAAAGGAGCACACACACCTGAGAAAGACTCCAGATGTCAGTCTCTTGGTTCTGAATGTAGGCTAACAACTGAAGTAGGCCTGGGGCCTATTGCACAAAACTAGGATAAGGGATTAAGCCGGGATATCTTGGTTATCCTGGCTCAATTTATCCGTGATCCAGTTGCACAAAAGCGGGATAGGGGGCAGCAGGATATGTTTTGGTATAAATCACCATGGCGATTTATTCTGTGGAGCTAGCCTGCTCCAGACCAGGCTAAGTTCCAGGATCTATTTAATCTCACCCATTATCTCAGTCAGCAGTCACCACAAACGGAAACCAATAGTTATTCCACTGCCCACTACACATTGTTATCACATATACCTAGACCCACTGGTGTTACCATGTTTTCATTAGATGCGGATGAGCCAACAAATGGAAATATGAACAATATCTAGACTGTTCTGATTCGTTACTTTGATGAGGAAATGTGTCTTGCAAACTTTATTTTATAGATTTTACTTGGTGTTGAATTGCATATTAACAAGAAAAAAAATCTCAATTCGCCTTATTCACATGGCGGCCATTGGCGGCTAAAACAAGGCTACAGGGTACACAAACCATAGGATGTTCTATGCATTCACCTGTAGGTGGCATTAATTATATAGTAACTTAAGAGTTGTAGCCTCGTTTTGGTGTTTATTTGGTGCTTTACTTTGCTGTTTGCATCTTTTTGTACATTAAAAACCAATAGGTTGCGACCGCAAAAGGGGTACTATCTCTATATATGAACAACGTATGACTTATGGCCTGAAAAAAGGTTTTTTTTTTTTTTTTTCACTTTAATCCCTGAAATCAACTAGGTTCTATTCCGTGTAAATTTGTCCATGAAGCAGGACATTCAGTCACGTTAATACCGCGACAAATCTTTGCGTTGCCACTGCACTGCTGTCATGTTCATGTTGGCATGTTCAAACACTTAAATAGTAATTATTTGAGGTATAATCTTACCTTTGATATTATTTATTCTATCCGAATGGGTGTGATGTAGGTATTAAATTTCATCTGAAGTGGTATTAAAAAGGTCTTAAAAAGTCTTAAATTTAGGTCTGACAATTCTGGGGGTACCCTGGTTATGCTTAAACCCAGTTTTTTTAATGCTGCCTAACAGAACATCCAGCTGAACTATAGTTATTAACACTACTTTAATCATTTCCATATTTAATTTTACAGTGATAGAGATTGGCATGGTTTTATTTACACACACACACACACATACCCTTCACCATACCTAGAGATTGGCATCGGGCACTTTCCATGAGATCATCTCTCAATGCAAATCATGCCAGCTAACCAGGCTAACTGAAATAAAATAATGCCAATCTCTAGGTATGGTGAAGGGTATGTGATGTGTGTGTGTGTGTGTGTGTGTGTGTGTGTGTAAATAAAACCATGCCAATATGTGATGTGGGGCTAATGACCCAAGGCAGTGACCCATGGCAACTATGTGAAAGACACGGACACACGTGGACAGACGTTATGCTGTATTTTATGAGCAGCACATCCCCACCCCACCCCATTCTCTCACGCCCACATTCCCATCTGCTCCCTCCGCTGCTTGCGTCATCACTGTAGTGGTTCCCAAACTTTTAACAGGCATGTACCCCCTGAGACATTATGATCTTCCGGAGTACCCCCAACACCACCAATTTGTTATCAAGTTTTTTTTTAATTGTTTTATTAATATTTATTTTTATCAATTTAGTCGAGAATAGTGAATAGGATCATAAACATGCATACAAATCTCATCAATAGTCAACATATGATAGGCCTACAAATGTGCTGAATATAATGATTTTAAATAGATCTGCACCTAATCTCACACACAATCGTCTTGTTGAATGCAGTGATCTTATCTGCTAGGTGCTTGTCTTTGCCTTGTAACTGGAGATTTAACTCATTGAGCTTTCCAAATATATCGCTAAAATAGGCCAGCTTCGTCAAGAAATGTTCATTAGTGAACGTGTGAAACAAAGTGAAACAAATTCTTCAGCAATTTTCTTTCTGTCCAAGTTGTCTAGCCTGTCTTTATGGATGTGACACACAGATACACTATTGAGGCGTGTTTGTGACATAGTGCTGTGCAGCCATGTTTTCAGCCTCGGAGACTGCTGGAGCTTCTTTCAGCTTCAGCTGACCACACTGGAACAACAAGCAGCAATCTAAGAAGCGTCTCAATCTGGTCAAAGAGGCCACGGACCTCTGGAGCCATTCCCTGAAGAATAACAGCAACCTCACTGCTAGACTGCTACTGGTACTTTGTTCTAGACATTGCCAGCTGTACTCAAGCAGTCAGAGAGAGAATTGTTGGACAACATCATGCACATCTCCAGTTAAGTTAAGGACTTGCTCTAAATCTCTTATCATTTGCATTCCTTCTTGTTGAAAACGTTCCCTGAACTGCATATGGACTACATCCAGCACTCTAAAGAACGCTGTTCTATGGTATTCAGTTGGGGATGCATGCACATGCGCAGGGGCGCAGCCTGTGAATCGCTGAGGTGGCTTGTAAGCCCGTGGAACACTAATCGGAATGAGCTGAAGTGTTTCACACATCTTGGTAGCTTTGGTGAAAACTGTGTTAAAACTGTCTGAATTTCTTTTTTTGCTAAAGGTTTCTTTCACAAAAGCAACAGCAGAAAGCATTCCATCTGTTGTCTGGGTTCTTCTCTGGAGGGACACATTCAGAGCCTCCAATGGTTCTGTGGTCTCCAAAGCACACAGAAGTCCAAGGACAACATCTCCATGCTCAAATCTGTCATACAAGCCCTGTGCCCTACCAGGTGCACCTGACCCACCCGCTGCCCTCTCAGCCAAAGCATGCATCATGCGCTCATACTGGTTCAGCACAGCAAGGATGGCACTAGTGCGAACCGTCCACCTTGTTGGACAAAGCGGTCTTATAGCACGAGAGGGGTCCTCTCCAGATATCGCAATTCCCTTGAATATATCTTCAGTTTCCCTGACTGTCCAAAACAAATTCCCAATTCATTGAGCCATTCCAGAGCGTTGCGGGTAAATGGTGCGGCAGTACCGGCCTGCTGGGTAATTAGGTTTACACGGTGGGCAGTACCGACCTGCTGGGTAATCAGGTTTACAGAGTGGGCAGTGCAGGCCTGCTGGGTAATTAGGTTGACAGTGGGCAGTACAGGCCTGCTGGGTAATTTACACAGTGGGCAGTACAGGCCTGCTGGGTAATTAGGTTTACAGTGGGCAGTACAGGCCTGCTGGGTAATTAGGTTTACACAGTGGGCAGTACAGGCCTGCTGGGTAATTAGGTTGACAGTGGGCAGTACAGGCCTAAGTACTAATTAGTAAGGGACAATTCATTTAAATAATTAGTAAGGGACAATTTATTTAAATAATTAGTAAGGGACAATTCATTTATAATATTTAGTAGGGGACAACAATATCTTATGGCGCCATTGTGCCACAGGGCCACCAGATGGCGCCATTTCACTGCTTGCTCACATCAGCCGATGTTCAGTGCCATGGCGCCATCTTGTGTTCATGAAGTCTTTCATGTCTAGATTATGTTACGGTAAGAAGACCTGACCTCGAAAATCTTGTAGTTCCTAGTTATTCTTCTAATCTATCTGAACGATTGTGTTTTTCTTTTTAAACTCGGTTCCATGACACGTAAGCCTCCACTTCTGTCTGCGCTGTCTATTTACAGCAGAGCAGCATGGGGTTACTAATGAACATTCTGGAATGGAACCCATGAGGGACAGGACAGGTCAGTCTGAGGTGCAGGCCTCGTGTTATTATAAATATGTCAACTGTCAGGAGACCCATCCTTTCTAATCATATTGGGCCTCATACACCAATATCTTCCTAAGAATTTTCTTAACTGTGTTCTAAGGTCCTATGAAAACTCTTGAGTAGAATCACAAAGGTGTTCTCTGCAGATTAGTTTTCATCATGCTGAATCCCATTTCTTCTTTATAACGTCCTTACACTGCAACTGCAACCAAGGGCGTAGGTTTGGTCTCAGCTTTGGTGGGGACATATCCCCAACTCCTGTTGTCACAATACCAACATTATGTAAGGGATAATGTATAGAACGCCGGTCATTGTCGGGAGATAGGTCCCGACAGGGCTTAACCGGACCCGGCCTTGGCAGCGGAGGGGTCTTGTTCCGCCCTGAAGGGACTATCTCCGACAATGACCGGGTTTCTATACATTATCCCGCTTTATTACACGGACTACTTACCAAAACGACACAATAAACTCCCCACGATATGACTCTTTAGCCTAAATAGTCTGGGCTATAGCCTTTTGTTACCGTTTCATCATGGCTTTTGCTGAGAAACAAATAGTTCGCAACAACAACGCTGAAAATGAATCAAACATTCTTTAGAACACTACTGATCAACCGTCTGCTTTCACATTTGAATAAAGTTACAATCCTTGCGTAGTGATATGAAAGAATTGACTTAGAAGCACAAAGCCCATTTTCCTTGACAGCGGTCTGTTATAGCCTACTTAGCAACGGTCTGTTATTCAGAATTATTCCACTGCTTGGTTGAATTTCCCATTGTCCTACGTAATTTAGAACGACCATTAACCGTATGTTATCTGCACACCTATGAAGTAGATCCATTTTTGGCATTATCACACTTGTATATTCATTCGCCGAACTTCGTTGTGAAGTTTAAATGAACCGGCCACGTTGCATCCGAGCTGTAAAATGCAGACGTTCAGAACATTGCAACATTGTAGCATATGACGGAGGTGGCTTTTAGCTAGATGGATGACAGCAGGCTAAGTAAAATGTTTCAAAGTTAAAGATGTTTCAAAGCTAAAGTTCATCAGAATCTTGGGATACGCCCGCTTGACAACGGGAGAGATAGAACTAACGACTGGCCTTTGGCCGTAGCAATCATCCATTTAGAACTAGTAATGGCAGTTTGTCCTGTGAGTTGAGAAATTAGTTGATATGTGTTGGAAAAAAGTAGTTCTACAAACAAGACAGTTTTAGCGATTAAAACGTTTAAAGTGTAACAGGAAATGAACACAACGCAAGTGACAACAGTGGAATAAGCGGGATAATGGACTCCACGGTGGTCTGTTCAGAAGTTAATGCACTCTGAGGTTTAAACAGCCCTCCGCCCAGGTCGGGCCGCGTTTTACAACCTTGACCGTGCATTAAATTTCTGTGAACAGACCCAATCGCGGTCGCCCATTATCCCTTACTTAGCAGACCGCCAAACGTTGGGAAGGCCCATTCAAGTTAATGGAGCATTCTGCAGCACTATGAAGAGCCGTGTAATAATGTTTCACTAACAATAGGCCTACTAAGAATCTCTAATCGATACTTGCGATTTTGATTTGGTTTGTGTGATTTGTGAGATCATTCACATCAGTGGCAATCATAGAATTTGATTGACCCTCCACACACACACACACACACACATACACACACATAGAAAGTGCTGGTTGTCATCAGTGTTGGGCAAGTTACTTCAAAATCGTAATGTATTATGTATTACTCATTACTGTCATTTCAAAGTAATCTGTATCTGAATTGTAAGGCATTACACTACTATTGTATTCCTTTTAAGTTACTTTTACCAAAATATCTGGAAATATGGATTTGGAATTCTAAATGCAGTTTATTATGCTCAATGCAGCTCATTGCACTTCTAATGGAGGGTGATGTGGTACAACATAATGACTGAGCTAGGCTTAAGGCTACAGTAGAATGCAATAGGCGCAGTGATGGCTCATGATGCAATGAAAGGAACAATCATAGCCAGAATTTTGTTAAAAGCAGACCAAAGGTCGAAGTCTGGTCATTTGTGATAGAAATGCTGTAACTTTAGGCTTAGGCCTACTCATTAAAATCAACAGAGAGCCCACTACCTGTATATTGTAACCAAAAACTTAAAGACATGTCAAGATAGGCTACACAGTGCAGCTACTGGCCATTTTGGTGCCCTAACTGGTGAAATACAGTATTAACCTAAGTATGTCATCATATGGCCAACTATAAAGATGTAATCTGCCTGTTCTCAGGGATGGGTAGTATTTTGAAACATATATATGTATTTCAAATACAAAATAGTAATTTGTCATTTGTATTTTATTGGGTTGAAGGAAATGGCTCTGTATTTTGTATTTTTGTATTTTAAAAATATTGCAAAATACTATATGTGACACTAAAAAGTAGATACTACACAATGTAATGAATAATTGGTAATTAAGCAACAATGGTTTATGTTTATCGCAATCAGCTAATGTGAGAACAGCTGTGTTCAACGACACTCACAGCTTTTCAGTGACGGCTATTGCTGAAGCATCAGCTCTGGTCTGAAGTACTGTATAAGTAAGTATAAGCAAATAGACAATACAATATAAGTATATATACTCTTTTGATCCCGTGAGGGAAATTTGGTCTCTGCATTTATCCCAGTCCGTGAATTAGTGAAACACACTCAGCACAGTGAACACACACTGATCCCGGCATACAGTAGTGAGCTGCCTGCAAGAACAGCTGCGCTCGGGGAGCAGTGAGGGATTAGGTGCCTTGCTCAAGGGCACTTCAGCCGTGCCTACTGGCCGGGGTTCGAACTGGCAACCCCCCAAGTCCGAAGCGCTAACCAGTAGGCCACGGCTGCCCTGAAGCACTGGTGTGAAGTCGTACGCAGGTAGATGAGCAAGTTTACCTGTGCAAGTTCACATAAGGACACAGACAAAGGCAACAATGTCCTATTGTCTCCATGCCGATCTTTAACAGAAAAAATGTCATATCTCAATGAACCACAATGACATCAATAGATGGTAAGGTGTTGAGTGTGTTTGAATTCCCTTCCTTGTAGCATCCTTATCTGCATTCCACAGTGGGGAGAAGTTATCCTTGTTTAATTAAATAACAATTCTATTTCCTTATTAGCTGCATACTTGAGGTTGGAGATATTAAGGCATGTCAAGTTTCTCACATACTGGAACTTCAAGATACATAGCCTTATGATTTTCTTATTCAGTTCTGCACTGGACTTGAATTACGAAATTCGGCACAGATATACAATTATGATTTTGGCCTATTGATTATAATGTGGTTAATTAAGTAAGTATAATACTCTTTGATCCCAATCTCTGCATTTATCCCAATCTGTGAATTAGTGAAACACACTCAGTACACAGTGAACACACAGTGAGGTGAAGCACACACTAATCCCGGTCGCAGTGAGCTGCCTGCAACAACAGCAGCGCTCGGGGAGCAGTGAGGGGTTAGGTGCCTTGCTCAAGGACACTTCAGCCGTGCCTACTGGTGTGAAGTCATTGTTTTTGCGACCTCATTGTTTTAGGCTAGTGACAAATAGTTTAAGGATATGTGCAAGGATATGTGGATTCAATTCATCATGTTTGCTATGTCATTAGATAAAATAAATGTTCAAAAAACTAACAAGTCATAGAAAAGCTTTATGGGATGAGATCATGGTAGAAATATCTGGTGTCTCGCAATGTTAATTTCTAAGGAAATGCACCTAGTTTATCTTTTATTTCTTTGCATTGTTTATCTTTTATTTCTTTCCATCAGGCTACATTCACAAATACACTGCAAGATTGGCAGCCCAGTGACTTCTAGGCTATTCTTCTTCTATAGCGACTGGCCGTGCGGCACACCCATAGCCTATTCAACATGACTCCTAACTTTGGTTGAAAGATTACAGAAGCTAGGTTTAGCTGTGACAATATCCTTACAGCTAATGTTATTTTACACAGTAAAATCCGAATTTGAAAGCCTGGTCACCAGTTGCCAGTTTGTATGGCTAGTTTGCTTAGACTCTGCATAATGAAAAAGCTTTCTTTCTTCTTCTTGGGTGGCATAGCTGATCTAGCCTACAAACCACAAAAAGGGGCAAACATGTGTACATGCTGAAGGGCAAAGGGAAAAATGTTTTACTTTGGCCTTTTATGGGGTATGTATTGGCAGACAGCCCTGGTAACTTACCGTTGTCGTTAACACACCTGCTCATTTGACTGCCAGTGCAAAGTAGCCCGTGCATTGGCACTCTCCATGCGTGTAGCGTGCGTGTCAGATAACCCTTCCCCCTACCCTCGATCAGCCAATCAAATGACGTTATAAATTGCTGTCGCGGTTGGCTGGTCGGAATGATCAGCAGCACAAATGAGTTCGCTAAAATATTGGTGGGGACAATTTTGTTATCTTAAAATTTTGATTAGGACTAGTCCTTAGCGTCCCACCCTAAATCTACGCCCATGACTGCAACAACTTAGACAAGATTTGGGAAAGATTCTTGAAAGATTGTTAAAATGTAGGGTCTGGACCAGAGTTTCCGCTAGAAAAAAATGGTGCCGGTTAAGTGACCGGCAGAGGTTTCGTTTTCCGGATATTTTGATGATATGCCGGTCAAATATCCTATTATCGCTTCTTAATTAGTCAAGTTGAGGAAAACTGGAGACAGGCTATGTAGCTTAAAGAATGACATAATCAGGCTGAATAGAATGCAACATCTTCAATACGTAAACATGCCTAACAAGATCTAGCCAGTATCTATGTTTTCATTAACAGCAAGAGTTCGGTTCGTTCATTGTTTTAAAAAGGCTACGTTGTTTGTTGCTGCTACCCACGTTATCTCCAGTGGTTCCACTGTTTAACTTGCACAGATGCGCAAACACAAGAATGAGCTCACACCACTAAGGCTATAATTTATTTGATAACAATAAATTAAGAAATGTTTCCTATTCTGGGAAATGTTTAGTTTCTTTTTCTTTCGGTCCGCGGTTCAATGATACCGTTTAATTGTGCGCGGACCAGCAATCTCCTCATCAAAGAGGTCCTAACCCTGCAGATCATAGACATAGAAAGCATAGGCCTATGTGCTTTGGGTACAGAACACATGTTGCATGTCCAGTGTACACGGAGAATGACAGTGTCTTGGAGAGGCCGCAACCCCGCAACTCCACTTCCAACGTCATGATTCAGACAGATAGCCTACTTCCAACACTTCTGCTTTTTATCTGGTGGTGGTGGAGTTGACCGGACATCTGAGGCTTCAGGCATTACCAATTTATCATCATCCATCGCGTCTGGCCTCTGAAAAAACTTTTAAGGCTAGTCTGCCTGGGCCTGGCCATGTTTGAACCGCCTCACTCATTTGTTAGTTGTTTAATATGGACGTTTTAAGCGTGCGCTTCCTATTTGAAATGTTTCCTATTTGAAATGCAGCATAGGCTATGCGTGTTGTTTAATAGCTTTCAAATGGTAGAGCCTGCAGGCCTACATTTAAAAACATAGCCAGAGGACGGATTGCTTAGGCTTACATTTTAAGGCTTATTCTCAAAGTCAGATTGCGTTAGTCGGACGGGATTATTAGGCAATTTCAATTGGACAATTTGACCGGAGAGATTTAATTTTGTAGAGTAAATTAAGGGGGGTAGCAACGAACAGTGTTTAAAGGTTAATTTTGTCGGACATTTCATTTTTTTTCCGGCCAATGTCCGGTAATTACCGGACAACGGAAACCCTGGTCTGGACTCACCATTCGCAGTGCTCAGTCCGAGGGGCGGGATAATCGGTTGTCTTTCAAATTCCCTCCACAGCGCTACAACTGATGAGTCCCATGCGTTTTCTCTCCAGCAGAGCTAGTTGGCTAGTTGTTCAAACCTTAGCCAACGTAAACAAAGCTTAACTCGTGTCACACTGTTTGCCAGCAGCAGCATCCATCTTCATTGTTTTCAAGTAGCAGGGAATTCACTCCGAACCATAGCAACTGCCAGCATTAGGCCTATGTTAAGCCTGCCTACCGACTCTATACACGATGTGATTGGCCTGGTCGAAGTTTAAATTTTCCAGCTTTCAAGCCAACGGAGAGTTGCTAGACTACCCTGGCAGCTGCCGCTAGGGTGCGTCCAGATTTCTAGGCTCTAAACGCGGCGCTGTGGCTTCATTTCTGGTGGAGCCTTAACAGTGCTGTAACAACACACGCATAAATCCTTCTTTATGACCCTTAACAGTGCTGTAACAACACGCGCATAAATCCCTCTTTATGACCCTTAACAGTGCTGTAACAACACGCGCATAAATCCCTCTTTATCGTCACACACAACACAGCATGTTGACTTCATTTGATGTATCCAAGATGGCGGCGCTGCATTACACGCAGCGACCTCTCTGTCCCAACCGCACGGTGTTTTGTTCGTTTTAAAAGTGTTTGTCGAAAGTTTTCTGCGTGTTCGTCTCTGCCTTACTCACGCATTACTACAAGTGCAGCAGGCAGTTTTAATTGACATCTGCAAAAGCAAGTTTTGCAGCGTTCTGACTTTGCAACAGAGACGCTTAAAGGAACTGGGACTACTCCCGCCTGCAACAAACACCGACTCGCCTGCTACTCCTCGAAAGAAAGCGCCGGAAGCGGTGTCGCGAGGGAAGCAGAAGAGGGCAAGCGCTGAGGCGTCGGCCAGGCTAGCTGCCAGCCCAACTTCGCCCAGCCATACCATCCATTCTCCTGGCAAATGTATACGATCACTGGACAACAAAATGGATCACATATGACTGCTGAGATCAACGAACCGGACAGTAAAGTAACTGCTGTGTGCTCGTCTTCACTGAGACTTGGTTTAATGACAACATTCCGGACTCTGCTGTACAACTGGAGCAGCTAGCATGCTATCGAGCAGACAGGGCCATTGTAAAGGGAGGTAAATCACGAGGAGGAGGAATCTGTGTTTACATCCGCGGACTAATGGAATGGTGCCGGACACTGTAAGTATGCAAACACTGCTCACCACTGGCGGAGTTTATGATCATAAAGTGCCGTCCTTTTACCTGCCAAGGGAAATTACACAAATTCTGCTAGTCGCAGTATACATCCGCTACCAACAACAACAGCGATAAGAACACGGTTCTTAGTGAACTGTACCAGGCTGTCAGTGAACAACAGGCGGCACCCAGACGGTTTCACCATCTTCACTGGAGATTTTAACCATGCTGATCTCAAAACTGTACTTCCAAAGCTACACCAGCATGTTGATTTTCCAACAAGAGGAGATAACATCCTGACCTGGTCTACACTACACACAAAGGAGCATACAAAGCCACCCCCCCCCACATTGGACTTTCTGACCATATCACTGTTATGCTAATGCCCGCATACAGACAAAGGGTAAAAGCTTAACAAACCGGTTCTTAAGCAGGTAAAAGTGCGGCCTGAGGGAGCCTCTGATGCTCTTCAAGACTGCTTTGACACAACAGACTGGGGAAATGTTTAAGCAGGCAGCCACTTACAACAACCGGACAGACATAGAGGAGTATACAGACACTGTAACTTCTTACATCACAAAGTGCATTGATGATGTGACCCACACAAAAGACATCATCACTCGGGCTAACTGGAAGCCATGGCTGACAGGGGATAATCCTCAGGCTGCTGAGGGCCAGAGACAAAACCTACAGAGCTGGGGATGAAGCTGGCATGAGAACAGCGAGAGCCAACCTGTCCCGTGGCATCAAGGAAGCAAAAAAGGAATACACTCACAAGATAACCACCCACTTCAGACAGCAGGAACGCACAAAGCCTATGGCAGGGCATTCAGGCCATCACGCACTACAAGCCCGTGCCACAGAGCTGTGAGAGCAACATCCCTCTGCTCAACAACCTGAACCTTTTCTTTGCTCGCTTTGAAGCGCAAAACAGCACCTGCCCACAGAAGACACATCCCCTCTACATGAGCAGCCCCTGTGCCTCTCTGCCGACAGCGTGAAGAGGACACTTGCTGCTATCAACACCCGTAAGGCAACAGGTCCAGACAACATCCCAGGTCGATGCGCTGAAAGGACTGCGCGGGGAGCTTAAGGATGTCTTCACAGACATCTTTAACACTTCCCTGAAGCAAGCCATCGATCCCCATCATGTTTCAAAGCTGCCACCATCATACCTGTGCCAAGAAAACTGCTCCATCCTGCTTCAATGACTACCGCCTGTGGCACTGACACCCATCATCATGAAGTGCTTCAGGCGGCTTGTCATGTCACATATCAAAGCCATTCTCCCCCCACCCTGGACCCCTTCCAGTTTGCATACCCGAGCCAAAGCGGTCTACAGAGGATGCAATCTGCTCTGCCCTCCACCCCATCCCTCACCCACCTGGAAAAAAAAGACTCATATGTGAGATTGCTGTTTATAGACTTCAGTTCTGCATTCCAACACCATAATACCACAACAACTCATCTGCAAACTTGACAAACTGGGACTCAGTACCTACCTCTGCAACTGGCTACTGGACTTCCTCTGTCAGAGGCCCCAAGTGAAATGCGGTTGGCAACAATACCTCAAGCAGCATCACACTGAGCAGGGGCCCCCCCTGGGCTGCGTGCTCAGTCCGCTGCTCTTCACCCTGCTGCCGCGATGACTGCACTGCAACCTACAGCAACAATCACATAGTGAAATTTGCTGGCGACACAACTCTGGTGGGTCTCATCACTAAGGGCTGACGAGACTCAATACAGGTTGGAGGTCGACCATCTGACCACGTGGTGCAGGGACAACAACCTCCTGCTGAACGCGTCAGCAAGACCAAAGAGATTGTTGTTGACTTCGGAGAGGTCACACCCAACACCTGCCACTGACCATCGGCCCGGTGCTGTGGTGGAGAAGGCGAGCAGCACCAAATTCCTGGGGGTGCACATCAGTGAAGACCTCTCCTGGACCACCAACACTGCATCACTGGCGAAGAGGCTCAAGCGCCGCCTGTACTTCCTGCGGAAACTCAGGCAGAGCAAGTGCTCCACCAGCCATCATGACCACATTCTACCGGGCACCATTGAGAGCATCCTCTCCAGCTGTATAAGCTGTGTGGGGCGGAAGCTGCACTGAATACAACAGGAAAGCCCTGCTGGCATAGTGAACACAGCTGGAGGATTATTGGTGCTTCCTCCCCTCCCTGAAGGACATTTACACCACCCACCTCACCCATGGCTGACCAAAATTGTGAGTGATGCAAGTCACCCGCTCACAATCTGTTTGATCCTACTGCCCTCTGGGAAGAGGTGCAGAAGCCTGCGCTCCCTTTTCTACCAGACTCACCAACAGCTTCATACACCAAGCTGTGGGATGCTGAACTCTCTCCCTCCTCCCCCCCACCCTCAGCTACATAACATCCTGGACATTGGACCCAAAATGGCCGCCTGCACCTCCACTTGCACACTTGCACGCTTGTACACTTTACAACTTGGTGTTGTTGTCCTGAAAACACAACACTTCACTGCTCTTACATAACTTGCACCACTATGCCACTTTCTTTCTTACTTAGGTCAAAGCAGAACTACCCAAGCCTTTTATTGGCCTGACTTTTGCACTAGTATTTTTATTGACTGTCTATGCACAATTTCAACCAAATTTTGCTGCTCTTATTTTCATTATTATATGTGCCCCTCTTATTTACTTATTTACTTACTTTTTGTTTTACTTGGATGTTATGTTTGTCTGTGGACCTAAATTGTAAAATATGTCTTGTCTTCACCGTGGGATAGTGAAAGCGTAATTTCGATCTCTTTGTATGTCTGGAACATGTGAAGAAATTGACAATAAAAGCTGACTTTGACTTTGACTTTGATTTAATAACATGTTGACTTATTTTAGGAGTCCTATCACACTGGCAGCCAAATTTGCTTGTTTTCATGATGACCATCAACTCACTTTGGAATGTCACTCAGCAAGGATGTGGGATGACATCAGGAATATGTGCATTGACCCTTATTTTTTTTTCAGAGGCTTTATTTAAAAAAATACTTAAATATCATTGAAGGCTAACATCATTATTGGAATTGTTTTCAAAGATATCATTGGCTAAATTACTTCAGCCCGATGCAACATATGAGCCCACACAGGCACTGTGTGATGGAGGGGGAATGTGTGAGGATGGAGATGGGTAGAGGTGGAGGTGTGGAGATGGAGGTGTGGAGATGGAGATAAAATAGAGATGGAGGTGTGGAGATGGAGGTGTGGAAAGATGGAGGCAGTAAAAGAGGTGGAGGTGTGGAGATGGAGGAGGTGTGGAGGTGGAGGTGAAAGGTGTGGAGATGGGGCAGGTGGAGGTAATGGAGGTGGGAGGTGTGGGAGATGGAGAGGCGGTGGGGAAATGGAGGTGTGAGATAGAGGTGTGGAGGTGGAGGTGTGGAATGGAGGTGGAAAGTGTGAGATGGAGGTATGGAGGCAGGGTAGAGGTGGAAATGTGGAGATGGAGGTTTGGAGGTTGGAGGTGTGGGAGTTGGAGGTGTGGGAGGTGGAGGCGGTAGAGGTGGGAGGTGTGGAGATGGAGGTGTGGAGGTGGGTGTGGGAGATGGAGGGGTGTGGAGGTGGAGGCGGTAGAGATGGAGGTGTGGAGATGGAGGTGTGGAGGTGGAGGCAGTGGAGGTGGAGGTGGAGGTGGAGAAGTGTGAAGAAGGTGGAGGTGGAGATGGAGGTGTGGAGGTGGAGGTGTGGAGGTGTGAGGTGTGGAGATGGGGGCAGTAGAGAGATGACAGCAGTGGTTCTGTTTTTTATGCAGTTCATGCCAAGCCATTTGGAGGGTATGACAGCCTAAAACAGGCCATGCTTTATGGCTCGTCACAAATGCAGCGCTGGTAGCCCTCCAGCCCTACCAAGTCATGACATGTGCAATTCACGGACCACAAGCAATTTGCCTTGTTCTGGCGGCCCGTGTAAACCAAATGAGCCTACAGGGCACTTAAACCAGAGGGGTTGTTCGTTCTATGCATTGGCCAGTAGGGGGCCACCACGGACCCGCGATGTAGCTCCACGTTTAACTTTTAGCCTTCAGCAAGTGCTGTACATGCTAAGTGCTACATTAACCACTTGTAAATAAATTAGGTTTGATTGCAGGTTAGGTATCATTTGTCTTAATTAATATTCGCGGTCCAGTTGATTTAAACAACAACATTACATTAACAATGGCGGTGCGTGCACCATAGCGACCTCTCTCTGTCCCCAGCCGAGCGGTGTTTTGTTAGTTTTAAAAGTGTTTGTCGAAAGTTTTCGTGTTCGTCTCGTCTTACTACGTCGTACTACAAGTACAGCAGGCAGTTTCTACTGGATATCTGCAAAGCAAGTTTTGCAGCGTTCTGAACTTTCAACAGAGGCGCTAAAGGAACTTCGGACTACTCCGACCTGCAACAACACGGACTTCGCCTGCTCCTCCTCCCGAAAGAAAGCGTCGGGCGGTGTGGCGAGGAAGCAGAAGAGGGCAAGCGCGGGCGTCCGGCCAGACTAGCGGCCAACCTTCGCCTAGCCATACCATCCATTCTCCTGGCAAATGTCACGATCACTGGACAACAAAATGGATCACATATGACTGCTGAGATCAGCGAACCCGGACAGTAAGTAACTGCTGTGTGCAGTTCGGACTCTGCTGTACAATTGGAGCAGCTGGCGTTAGCACTGTCGAGCAGACAGACCCATACATTGTAAAGGAGGTAAATCACGAGAGAGGAGGAATCTGTGTTTACATCCGTGACGATGAATGGTGCGGGACACTGTAAAAAGTATGCAAACACTGCTCACCACTGGCGGAGTTTATGATCATAAAGTGCCGTCCTTTTACCTGCCAGAAATTACCCTGATTCTGCTAGTCGCGGTATACATCCCCCTACCAACAACAACAGCGATAAAGAACACGGCTCTTAGTGAACTGTACCAGGCTGTCAGTGAACAACAGACGGCACACCCAGGCGGTTTCACCATCTTCACTGGAGATTTTAACCATGCTGATCTCAAAACTGTACTTCAAAAGCTACACCAGCATGTTGATTTTCCAACAAGGAGACAACATCCTGGACCTGGTCTACACTACACACAAAGGAGCATACAAAGCCACCCCTCCCCCACATTGGACTTTCTGACCATATCACTGTTATGCTAATGCCCGCGACAGACAAAGGGTAAAAGCGAACAAACTGGCCCAAGCAGGTAAAAGTCGCGGGCCTGAGGGGAGCCTCTGATGCTCTTCAAGACTGCTTTGACACAACAGACTGGGAAATGTTTAAGCAGGCAGCCACTTACAACAACCGGACAGACATAGAGGAGTATACAGACACTGTAACTTCTACATCACAAAGTGCATTGATGATGTGAGCCCACAAAAGACATCATCACTCGGGCTAACTGGAAGCCATGGCTGACAGGGGGATGTCCCTCAGGCTGCTGAGGGCCAGAGACAAAACCTACAGAGCTGGGGATGAAGCTGGCATGAGAACAGCGAGAGCCAACCTGTCCCGTGGCATCAGGAAGCAAAAAAAGGAATACACTCACAAGATAACCACCCACTTCAGACAGCAGGAACGCACAAAGCCTATGGCAGGGCATTCAGGCCATCACGGACTACAAGCCCAGCCACAGAGCTGTAAGAGCAACATCCCTCTGCTCAACAATCTTCTTTGCTTTTGCTTTTGAAGCACAAAACAGCACCTGCCTACAGAAGACACATCCCCCCTACATGAGCAGCCCCTGTGCCTCTCTGCGACAAGCGTGAAGAGGACACTTGCTGCTATCAACACCTGTAAGGCAACAGGTCCAGACAACATCCCAGGTGGGGCGGCTGAAGGACTGGCGCTGAGGAGCTTAAGGATGTCTTCACAGACATCTTTAACACTTCCCTGAAGCAAGCCATCGTCCCATCATGTTTCAAAGCTGCCACCATCATACCTGTGCCGAAGAAAACTGCTCCATCCTGCTTCAATGACTACCGCCCTGTGGCACTGACACCCATCATCATGAAGTGCTTTTGGCTTGTCATGTCACATATCAAATCCATTCTCCCCCCACCCTGGACCCCTTCCAGTTTGCATACCGAGCCAAAGCTGTCCACAGAGGATGCAATCTGCTCTGCCCTCCACCCATCCCTCACCCACCTGGAAAAAAGAGACTCATATGTGAGATTGCTGTTTATAGACTTCAGTTCTGCATTCAACACCATAATACCACAACAACTCATCTGCAAACTTGACAAACTGGGACTCAGTACCTACCTATGCAACTGGCTACTGGACTTCCTCTGTCAGAGGCCTCCAAGTAGTCGATGTTGGCAACAATATCTCAAGCAGCATCACACTGAGCGGGGGGGCCCCCCAAAGACTCGCGTGCTCAGTCCGCTACTCCTCACCCTGCTGACGATGACTGCACTGCAACCTACAGTAACAACCACATAGTGAAATTTGCTGACGACACAACTCTGGTGGGTCTCATCACCAAGAGCTGCACGACTCAATACAGGTTGGAGGTCGACCTTCTGACCACATGGTGCAGGGACAACAACCTCCTGCTGAGCGTCCAGCAAGACCAAAGAGATTGTTGTTGACTTCCGAGAGGTCACACCCAACACCTGCCACTGACCATCGACGGTGCTGTGGTGGGAGAGTGAGCAGCACCAAATTCCTGGGGGTGCATCGGTGAAGACCTCTCCTGGACCACCAACACTGCATCACTGGCTTAAGAAAGCTCCAGCCCGCCTGTACTTCCCAAGGAAACTCAGGCTTAACAAGTGCTCCACCAGCCATCATGACCACATTCTACCGAGGCACCATTGAGAGCATCCTCTCCAGCTGTATCGCCAGTGTGGGGCGGAAGCTGCACTGAATACAACAGGAAAGCCCTGCAGGCGCATAGTGAACACAGCTGGAAGGATTATTGGTGCTTCTCTCCTCCCCTGGGACATTTACACCACCCACCCTCACCAAGAAGGCGCACCCTCAAAATTGTGAGTGATGCAAGTCACCCACCACAATCTGTTTGATCTACTGGCCCTCTGGGAAGAGGTACAGAAGCCTGCGCTCCCAAGACTACCAGACTCACCAACAGCTTCATACACCCCAAGCTGTTGGGATGCTGAACTCTCTCCTTCCTCTCCCCCCTCCCCCTCAGCTACATAACATCCTGGACATTGGACCCAAAATGGTGCCCTGCACTACTCCACTTGCACACTTGCACACTTGTACACTTTACAACTTGGTGTTGTTGTTGTCCTGAAAACACAACACTTCTGCTGCTCTTACATAACTTTGCACCACTATGCCACTTTCTTACTTAGGGTCAAACAGAACTACCCAAGCCTTTTATTGGCCTGACTTTGCACTAGTATTTTATTGACTGTCTATGCACAATTTCAACCAAATTTTGCTGCTCTTATTTTTTCATTATTATATGTGCCCCTCTTATTTACTTTATTTACTTACTTTTTGTTTACTTGAATGTTATGTTTGTCTGTGGACCTAAATTATAAAATATGTCTTGTCTTCACCGTGGATAGTGAGAAACGTAATTTCGATCTCTTTGTATGTCTGGAACATGTGAAGAAATTGACAATAAAGCTGACTTTGACTTTGACTTTGATTTAATAACATGTTGACTTATTTTAAGGAGTCCTATCACACTGGCAGCCAAATTTGCTTGTTTTCATGATGACCATCAACTCACTCGAATGTCACTCAGCAAGGATGTAGGATGACATCAGGAATATGTGCATTGACCCCTTATTTTTTTCAGAGCTTTATTTATAAAAAATACTTAAAATATCATTGAAGGCTAACATCATTATTGAATTGTTTTTCAAAGATATCATTGGCTAAATTACTTCAGCCGATGCAACATGAGCCACACAGGCACTGTGTGATGGAGGTGTGAGGATGGAGATGGTAGAGGTGGAGGTGTGGAGATGGAGGTGTGGAGATGGAGACGGTAGAGATGGAGGTGTGGAGATGGAGGTGTGGAGATGGAGACGGTAGAGGTGGAGGTGTGGAGATGGAGGTGTGGAGGTGGAGGTGAAGGTGTGGAGATGGAGACGGTGGAGGTGTGGAGGTGGAGGTGTGGAGATGGAGACGGTAGAGGTGGAGGTGTGGAGATGGAGGTGTGGAGGTGGAGGTGTGGAGATGGAGGTGGAGGTGTGGAGATGGAGGTATGGAGACGGTAGAGGTGGAGGTGTGGAGATGGAGGTGTGGGAGGTGGGAGGTGGTGGAGATGGAGGTGTGGAGGTGGAGACGGTAGAGGTGGAGGTGTGGAGATGGAGGTGTGGAGGTGGAGGTGTGGAGATGGAGGTGTGGAGGTGGAGACGGTAGAGGTGGAGGTGTGGAGATGGAGGTGTGGAGGTGGAGGTGTGGAGGTGGAGACGGTAGGTGGAGGTGGAGGTGGAGGTGTGAAGGTGGAGGGTGGAGATGGAGGTGTGGAGGTGGAGGTGTGGAGGTGGAGGTGTGGAGATGGAGACGGTAGAGGTGATGACAGCAGTGGTTCTGTTTTATGCAGTTCATGCCAAGCCATTTGGAGGTATGACAGCCACAAAACAGGCCCGCCCAACATGGCTCGTCACAAATGCAGCGCTGGTAGCCCTCCCAGCCTAACCAAGTCATGACATGTGCAATTCACCGGACCTGAAGCAGTTTGCCTTGTTCACACGGCGGCCATTGTAAACCAAATGAGCCTACAGGGCACTTAAACCAGAGGGTTGTTGCGTTCTATGCATTGGCCAGTAGGGGGCCACACGGGCCACGTGTAGCTCACGTTTAACTTTTAGCCTTCAGCAAGTGCTGTACATGCTAAGTGCTACATTAACCACTTGTAAATAAGTGGGTTTGATTGCAGGTTGGGTATCATTTTGTCTTAATTAATATTCGCGGTCCAGTTGATTTAAACAACAACATTACATTAACAATGGCGGCGCGTGCACACGCAGCGACCTCTCTCTGTCCCAACCGAACGGTGTTTTGTTCGCTTAAAAGTGTTTGTCCGAAAAGTTTTACGTGTTCGTCACCTGGCCTTACTACACGTAATTACTACAAGTACAGCAGGCAGTTTCTACTGGATATCTGCAAAAGCAAGTTTTGCAGCGTTCCTGAACTTTCCAACAGAGACGCTAAAGGAACTCGACTACTCCGCCTGCAACAACACCGGACTCGCTTCGCTACTCCTCCCCCGAAAGAAAGCGCCGGAAGCGGTGTGCGGGAAGCAGAAGAAAGCTGAGGCGCCCGGCCAGGCTAGGCTGGCCAACCCAACTTTCGCCCAGCCATACCATCCATTCTCCTGGCAAATGTACGATCACTGGACAACAAAATGGATCACATACGACTGCTGAGATCAACGAACGGACAGTGAGTAACTGCTGTGTGCAGTTCCGGACTCTGCTGTACAATTGGAGCAGCTAGCATGCTATCGAAAGCAGACCGGGCCATTGTAAAGGGAGGTAAATCACGCAGGAGGAGGAATCTGTGTTTACATCCGTGACTTAATGGTGCCGGACACTGTAAGAAGTATGCAAACACTGCTCACCACTGGCGGAGTTTATGATCATAAAGTGCAGCCCTTTTACCTGCCAAGGGAAATTATCACATTCTGCTAGTCGCAGTATACATCCCGCCACCAACAACAACAGCGATAAGAACACGCTCTTAGTGAACTGTACCAGGCTGTCAGTGAACAACAGCGGCACACCCAGGCGGTTTCACCATCTTCACTGGAGATTTTAACCATGCTGATCTCAAAACTGTACTTCCAAAGCTACACCAGCATGTTGATTTTCCAACAAGAGGAGACAACATCCTGGACCTGGTCTACACTACACACAAAGGAGCATACAAAGCCACCCCTCCCCCACATTGGACTTTCTGACCATATCACTGTTATGCTAATGCCCGCGATACAGACAAAGGGTAAAAGCGAACAAACTGGTTCTTAAGCAGGTAAAAGCGGCCTGAGGGAGCCTCTGATGCTCTTCAAGACTGCTTTTGACACAACAGACTGGGAAATGTTTAAGCAGGCAGCCACTTACAACAACCGGACAGACATAGAGGAGTATACAGACACTGTAACTTCTTACATCACAAAGTGCATTGATGATGTGACCCACACAAAAGACATCATCACTGGGCTAACTGGAAGCCATGGCTGACAGGGGATGTCCTCAGGCTGCTGAGGGCCAGAGACAAAGCCTACAGAGCTGGGGATGAAGCTGGCATGAGAACAGCGAGCCAACCTGTCCCGTGGCATCAAGGAAGCAAAAAGGAATACACTGCAAGATAACCACCCACTTCCAAAGACAGCAGGAACGCACAAAGCCCATGGCAGGGCATTCAGGCCATCACGGACTACAAGCCCAGCCACAGAGCTGTAAGAGCAACATCCCTCTGCTCAACAATCTTCTTTGCTCGGCTTTGAAGCACAAAACAGCACTTGCCCACAGAAGACCCTCCCCTCCACACGAAAGCAGCCCCTGTGCCTCTCTGCCGACAGCGTGAAGAGGACACTTGCTGCTATCAACACCTGTAAGGCAGCAGGCCCAGACAACATCCCAGGTGGGCTGAAGGACTGCGCTGAGGAGCTTACGGATGTCTTCACAGACATCTTTAACACTTCCCTGAAGCAAGCCATCGTCCCATCATGTTTCAAAGCTGCCACCATCATACCTGTGCCAAGAAAACTGCTCCATCCTGCTTCAATGACTACCGCCCATTAGCACTGACACCCCATCATCATGAAGTGCTTTGAGCCGGGCTTGTCATGTCACATCAAATCCATTCTCCCCCCCACCCTGGACCCCTTCCAGTTTGCATACCGAGCCAAACCGGTCCACAGAGGATGCAATCTGCTCTGCCCTCCACCCAGCCCTCACCCACCTGGAAAAAAGAGACTCATATGTGAGATTGCTGTTTATAGACTTCAGTTCTGCATTCAACACCATAATACCCACAACAACTCATCTGCAAACTTGACAAACTGGGACTCAGTACCTACCTATGCAACTGGCTACTGGACTTCCTCTGTCAGAGGCCTCAAGTAGTAATGCGTGTTGGCAACAATATCTCAAGCAGCATCACACTGAGCACGGGCCCCCAAGGCTCGCGGCTCAGTCCGCTGCTCCTCACCCTGCTTGACGATGACTGCACTGCAACCTACAGTAACAACCACATAGTGAAATTTGCTGGACGACACAACTCTGGTGGGTCTCATCACCAAGGGCGTGAGACTCAATACAGGTTGGAGGTGGGACCTTCTGACCACATGTTGCAGGGACAACAACCTCCTGCTGAGCGCCAGCAAGACCAAGGAGATTGTTGTTGACTTCCGTGAGGTCACACCCAACACCTGCCACTGACCATCGGCCGGTGCTGTGGGGGAGAGAGTGAGCAGCACCAAATTCCTGGGAGTGCACATCAGTGAAGACCTCTCCTGGACCACCAACACTGCATCACTGGCTAAGAAAGCTCAGCGCCGCCTGTACTTCCTCGCGGAAACTCAGGCAAGCAAGTGCTCCACCAGCCATCATGACCACATTCTACCGAGGCACCATTGAGAGCATCCTCTCCAGCTGTATCGCTGTGTAATGGAAGCTGCACTGAATACAACAGGAAAGCCCTGCAGCGCATAGTGAACACAGCTGGAAGGATTATTGGTGCTTCTCTCCCCTCCCCTGAAGGACATTTACACCTCCCACCTCACCCTAGCATGCACCACAATTGTGATTGATGCAAGTCACCCCACTCACAATTTGTTTGATCTACTGCCCTCTGGGAAGAGGTACAGAAGCCTGTGCTCCGCACCACCAGACTCACCAACAGCTTCATACACCAGGCTGTTGGGATACTGAACTCTCCCCCCCCTCAGCTACATAACATCCTGGACTTTGGACCCACAATGGCTGCCCTGCACTACTCCATTTGCACTACTCCACTTGTACACTTGCACACTTTGCAACTTGTTGTTGTTGTCCTGTTGTCCTGAAAACACTTCTGAACACACTTCTGCTGCTCTTACATAACTTGCCACTATGCCACTTGCATACTTAGGTCAAACAGAACTACCCCAGCCATTTATTGGCCTGACTTTTGCACTATTATATTGACTGTCTACTGTATGCACAATTGCACAATCTCAACCTAAATTTTGCTGCTCTCATTTCTTCATTGTATGTGGCTTCTTATTTACTTTTTATATTGTTTACTTGAATGTTATGTTTGTCTGTGGACCTAATTGGTAAAATATGTCTTGTCTCCACCGTGGGATAGTAGGAAACGCAATTTCGATCTATTTGTATGTCTTGACATGTGAAGAAATTGACAATAAAGCAGACTTTGACTTTGACTTTGTAAATATTGGGTGAATGCGGGCACATCACTTATATAATATTAGATTGCTGAAATCTGTGTTTCAACTGCCAGCCACACATTGCTGTGTTGAAATTAACACAAAGTGTGTTGTTCCTAAGCACACTCAGCAGATGTGTCATTTTTAACACTTTTGTGTGTGCTCTATGAATAAAATGTACTATCTTCTTAAACTTGCCTTGTTATAAAAGCACACTGGAGGCAGACTACGCAGATTGCCCTTTTCGTGAAGCCTAGATGGGGTGATAGGAAATGAGCACACTGACTGTAGCTGTGTGCACCTGCAGGTGTGGATGAGAAGCTCCTGAGTTTGCCTTCTTCACCACACCGGAGTGAGCGGTGCTCTTGCGTGTGTGTTTTATACAGAAAATCTAGATTTTAGAATGTCTATTTATTTATTATGATTTATTATAAATGTAGATTTATTTATTATGATTTATTTATTAATAAAATTAGTGCTGTCAGTTAAACGCGTTATTAACGGCGTTAACGGAAACCTATTTTAACGGCGTCAATTTTTTTTTTATCGCGAGATTAACGTTCATTTTGGTGTAACAAACTTTGTAGTTTTTTCACATGCTGTTGCAACAACTAGTAACGTTATAACAACTACAACACCACACCGATCTAGCCAGACCGGAAACTAAACAAAACGCACTGACGAATGGAATGGAACAGAACGTTGTATGTGCTGCATACACGCCCCCTTTTAGGGGGAAGATGACTGATATAATGAAAATCTATGCTGCATCAAAGTGGAGAGCAATAGTAAATTTACTAAATCTTGAAACAAACATGAATAAAAGGCACAAAATAAGGTTGGTGTAAGAGTTATCTGTGTGTTTATGGGATTAATGTGACCATGTTCCTATGTTTTGCTCTCTCCAGTTTACTAACAGGAGTGTCACGAATGTATGGATAGGCACAGTCAAACTGCCTGTGGCTGACTAATTAAGTTCAGAAAGCTTAACTTTACATGTCATAACATCAACTATAAGTCACACATTCATTCTATCACTTGTAATATGAACGTAGCCTATTTCCTACAACTAGGTGAGATAATTGGCTATGTTATACTGAAGTTCCACAGTTAGCTAGCTAGCAAGCTAACCGTTTTGCATGGGATATTATTGTAAGTGTACATGCTAAATTTGTATAGTACATCGGGGAATTGCAAACGAATAAGGTTGGTAATGTACATAATTTCGACATGAGTAGGCCTAAGTTACATAAACACAATTCTTCATAACTGCCGTATTAGTAAAATGATTGAATGTCCTGTGAATTAATAACTAGAAATAACGTCAACGTGTGATTACTAGCTGTCTTTCAATGATATAATGTTAACATGTTTTCCGCTAAAATGGGGCGTGATGCAGATCAAATGTATCTTTATGATGATGCGCCGTTAGTAGGCTATGTAAAGGCATGCTGCACACACTTGGTTGGGCTAACGAGCCGGCCAAAGAGTAGTAGCCTAGGCTGACGCATTAGTTGTGTGCCGCCAAAGATTTTTTCACCGTCACTTGTTCTGATATCAACATTCCTCTTTGGCTGCTACTATTTACGATGCACTCTGCTTTCGACATTCATTTACATTAGATTCCATTCTTTTCAATACCGCACACCAGCATCGCACTTTGCAGCCGTGTAAATCACGATTCAGTTATATTTTTGGTCGCTGCTCCATAAAATCCATTGTTCATCCAGTTCATCCATTGTTTGCCTGTTAAAAACTTCGGCGTTGATGTGTGTGGCAAGTGACAGTGCACCATAGACTGTAGGCCTATAAAATGGCAATGCACTCATGTTGAAAAGTTCCTTATTTTCAACTGAACTCAAAGATAATGAGTACAGTATGTGTTGGGGTCAAATTTAACCCTTTTTTTGTTTTGAGTTTGTGCACCCTCTGCAGGTTTGGAGTGCCTTCCTCCCTTGAGGATACTCCGCCCCAAAAACATAAGTACCTAGGCAGAGCCAGGCCAGGTGTGGCCGATTGGGCAGAGCCAGGCCAGCTGTGGCTGATTGGGCAGAGCCAGGTGTGGCTGATTGGGCAGAGCCAGGCCAGCTGTGGCTGATTGGAGGCAACAGCTTTTTTACGTCCGTCTCCTGCCTTCATGAGCTTGAGCTGCTTATTTTATTTTGATTTACCAGTAATGTTGTAAAATAAATACTCAACTCATTGAGTTCAAACGGCACATAACATTGTGGACAATCACTTCTTTTGGATGGCAAGGACGGTCAGTCAGAAATAACTACAGTCAGTCACATGGATGGACTTAAATTGGTAAAAGACCAGTACAGTATGTATCAAAGATAATGAATATAGTATGAATATAATATTTTCTGTTTGTTATGCCCTTTATAATGTGTGTAGGCCTACATTTTGTGCATGCACTTCTGTAGCATTTATTCCAGTTTATATCAGCTACATTTCTGAAGAATATATTGTGTTGCCTCAGGTCTGCTGCACATCTTTTGAAATTTGATTTGAAATAATCAAATAGACCTACGTCTTAAAGTTCAGTTAATAAAGTAACTTGCTTTGCTTTCATTTGAATCCCAATCAAGATACACAATAATTGCTTTATTGTTAATATTGACTCCTGGAAAGTTCAGAAATGCAAAATAATATAATTTTAATCATATGATAAAATATGCGATTAATCGTGATTAACTATAGGAATTCAGCGGTTAATCGTGATTAAAATTTTTAATTGTTTGACAGCACTAAATAAAATACAAAATGACTACTGAGCTCTGCTGTGTGTCTCCATGCTCTGAGCCGTGACATAACTAGGTGTTAAGGTAACGTACAGGAACATGACAAGCTGCTGAGTTTCTTACAAACACAACTTTATTTCGCCAGAATTTCACAGTGTGACAGAGAAATGTGTGTGTGTGTGTGTGTGTGTGTGTGTGTTCTGATTTGAATGTTTGCACTGCTTATGTGTGATGTCGAAATGATCTCAAAGATGTGTGTGTGTGTGTGTGTGTGTGTGTGTGTGTGTGTGTGTGCATGTGTGTGTATCACACACGCCTCATGCCCCTGGCCATCAGACAGGCGAAGACAGTCATCACCATCTTGGGCTTCACCTCCACCAGGTCCTCAGGCAGCGCGTACACACGCGCACCAATCTTCCTCGCCATGGAGATGGCATACCTGACCACACACACACACACACACACACACACACACACACACACACACACGGTTAGTCTTTCCAATACACACATCCATTACATTAACATTTATTTGTTTATTATTCATTTAGCAGATGTTCTTCATCCAAAGCCACTTACATATATCAACTATATTACAAGGGCATTGTTACATATCAACTATATTACAAGGGCATTGTATAAGTATAAGTATAAGTATAAGTATATATACTCTTTTGATCCCGTGAGGGAAATTTGGTCTCTGCATTTATCTCAATCCGTGAATTAGTGAAACACACTCAGCACAGTGAACACACACTGATCCCGGCATCCAGCAGTGAGCTGCCTGCAACAACAGCGGTGCTCGGGGAGCAGTGAGGGGTTAGGTGCCTTGGTCAAGGGCACTTCAGCCGTGCCGACTGGTCGGGGTTCGAACCGGCAATCCTCCGGTTACAAATCCGAAGTGCTAACCAGTAGGCCACGGCATTGCTACATATATTAACTATATTACAAGGGCATCATTACATATTTTAA
>NC_063191.1:1948579-1963579 GCF_017589495.1 Alosa alosa
CTGCTAAACATGCCATGCTGTTGTTTAATGTACATCTATAGAAGCATGCCATGCTGTTATTTAATGTACACCATCTGTAAACACATGCGTGCTGTTATTTAATGTACACATCTGTGACATACTTACATGCTATTTGCAATGACCAACCCAATGTGTTTAACGTCCAGCATCTGTAAACATGCTGTTGATCTATAGCGATGGCGAGAGAGCTGGTATGTAGCTGTGCAGTATGCAGGCTACCTCGCGATTAACTCTTGATTGACCGTAATGTCAGTGCGTGTGTGTGTGTGTGTGCTCACAGATAGAGGTGATTGACACGTGGATGTGTGTGTGTGTGTGTGTGTGTGTGTGTGTGTGTGCTCACAGATAGAGGTGATTGACACGTGGGTATGTGTGTGTGTGTGTGTGTGTGTGTGTGTGTGTGTGTGTGTGTCTGTGCTCAGATAGAGGTGATTGACATGTGGTATGTGTGTGCGTAATGACATGGCTGTGTCCTCCACAGATAGGGTGATTGACACGTGGGTATGTGTATGTATGTGTGTGTGTGTGTGTGTGTGTGTGTGTGTGTGTGTGTGTGTGTGTGTGCTCACAGATAGAGGTGATTGACACGTGGGTATGTGTGTGTGTGTGTGTGTGTGTGTGTGTGTGTGTGTGTGTGTGTGTGTGCGTATGTATGTGTGTGTGTGTGTGTGTGTGTGTGTGCTCACAGATAGAGGTGATTGACACGTGGGTATGTGTATGTGTGTGTGTGTGTGTGTGTGTGTGTGTGTGTGTGCTCACAGATAGGTGATTGACACGTGGGTATGTGTGTATATGTGTGTGTGTGTGTGTGTGTGTGCTCTGAAATGTGTCTAATAAATATATATATTATGTATATTAATATAGTAATAATATATGTGTGTGTGTGTGCTCACAGATAGAGGTGATTGACACGTGGGTATGTGTGTATGTATGTGTATGTGTGTGTGGTGTGTGTGTGTGTGTGTGTGTGTGTGTGTGTGTGTGTGTGTGTGTGTGTGCTCACAGATAGAGGTGATTGACACGTGGGTATGTGTGTATGTATGTGTGTGTGTGTGTGTGTGTGTGTGTGTGTGTGTGTGTGTGTGTGTGTGTGTGCTCACAGATAGAGGTGATTGACACGTGGGTATGTGTATGTGTGTGTGTGTGTGTGTGTGTGTGTGTGTGTGCTCACAGATAGAGGTGATTGACACGTGGTACTTCTGTGTATATATGTGTATGTGTGTGTGTGTAGGTATGTGTGTGTGTGTGTGTGTGTGTGTGTATACAGATGAGTGATTATACGTCGGTATGTGTGTATATATGTGTGTGTGTAGTGTGTGTGTGTGTGTGTGTGTGTGTGTGTGTGTGTGCTCACAGATAGAGGTGATTGACACGTGTGTATGTGTGTGTGTGTGTGTGTGTGTGTGTCTGTGCTCAGATAGAGGTGATTGACATGTGGGTGACATGTGGGTATGTGTGTGTGTGTGTGTGTGTGTCCTCACGGATGGAAGGATTGATTGACGATGAATTATTAATTATTGTTGTGTTGATGATTGATTGATGATGATGATTGTTGCTCACAGATGGAGATTGATTGTTGACACGATGAGATAATATTGATGAAGTGATGATTATTGACAGTGATGATATTGATGACGGTAGTGCTCACGGATGGAGATGATTGACCGTGGAGGTATGTGTGTGTGTGGCGTATTGACCAGTGTGCTCTGGATGGAAATTGATTGACACACGATGGGTATGTGTGTGTGTGTGTGTGTGTGTGTGTGTGTGTGTGCTCACAGATGGGGTGATTGTTATGGGTGTGTGTGTGTATGTATGTGTGTGTGTGTGTGTGTGCTCACAGATAAGTGATCCAACCATGATGAATTATGTGTGTATGTATGTAATGTGTGTGTGTGTGGAGGTGTGTGTGCCTGCAGGGTGGTGTGTGTGTGTGTGTGTGTGTGTGTGTGTGTGTGTGTGTGTGCTGCAGATAGAAGGAATTAATTGATACGTGGGTAATAATATTAATATGTATGTGTGTGTGTGTGTGTGAGTGTGTGTGTGTGTGTGTGTGTGTGTGTGTGTGTGTGTGTGTGTGTGTGTGTGTGTGTGTAATATACTCAGAATGAGAGTGATCCAATACGATAAGTATGTGTATATATAATAATAATAATAATATTAATAATAAGGAGTATATTAATATGTGTGTATGTGTATAATATAATATGTGTATACTCTGAATAAGTAATTAAT
The DNA here is from genome assembly GCF_017589495.1 of Alosa alosa. Lineage (NCBI taxonomy): Eukaryota > Metazoa > Chordata > Actinopteri > Clupeiformes > Clupeidae > Alosa > Alosa alosa. Next base: position 1,950,836 of record NC_063191.1, read on the forward strand.
GAGTATATATATAATATGTGTGTATGTGTGAGTAATATTAATAATAATAATATGTGTGTGTGTGTGTAATAATATATGTGTACTCACAGATGAAATTGATCCAGGCTTTTTGTTAGATTGGCCATTGTGTGTGTGGTATTATTGATGACGAAGATTGATATTATTGTGTTATTATTATTGTGTGTGCTCCTGGATGGGGTGATTGATGCGTGGGACAATATTGACAATGTTATTATTGATCTGTGAGGGACGTGTTATTAATTGATGACGGTATTGTGCTCTGGATGGGAATTGATTGATGCGATATAAGGATATGTTAATAATAATGTGTGTGTGTGTGTGTGTGAGTGTGTGTGCTCACAGATGGGGAGTGATGTACGTGGGTATGTGTGTGTGTGTGTGTGTGTGTGTGTGTGTGTGGTGTGTGTGTGTGGCGTGTGTGTGTGTGTTATTGTGTGTGTGTGCTCACAGATGGGGTGATTGACCGCGTGGGTATGTGTGTGTGTGTGTGTGTGTGTGGGTCTTATTGTTGATATTGTTATTGATGATGATGCTCCTGGATAAGAGAATTGATTGACCGATGGTGTGTGATGACTTATTAATATTGATTATTGTTATTGTGTTATTATTGTGCTCACAGATGAGGTGATGACAAGTGGTATAATGTGTATGTATGTGTGTGTGTGTGTGTGTGTGTGTGTGTGTGTGTGCTCACAGATAGGGGTGACAACACGTGGGTAATATTAATGACAATAATATGTATGTGTGTGTGGTGTGTGTGGTGTGTGTGTGTGCTGTGTGTGTGTGTGTGTGTGCTCACAGATGGGAGTGATTAACCAAATGGGCCCATGTGTGTATGTATGTGTGTGTGTGTGTGTGTGTGTGTGTGTGTGTGTGTGTGCTCTAGATAAGTGGTCAACACGATGGTATGTGTGTATATGTGTGTGTGTGTAAAATTAATATTAATGTGTGTATGTGTGTGTGTGTGTGTGTGTGTGTGCTCACAGATAGAGGTGATTGACACGTGGGTATGTGTGTATGTATGTGTGTGTGTGTGTGAGGTGTGTGTGGTGTGTGTGTGTGTGTGTGTGTTGTGTGTGTGTGCTCACAGATAGAGGTGATTGACACGTGGGTGTGTGTATGTGTGTATGTATGTGTGTGTGTGTGTGTGTGTGTGTGTGTGTATGTATGTGTGTGTGTGTGTGTGTGTGTGTGTGCTCACAGATAGAGGTGATTGACACGTGGGTTGACTCCAAGGGAATTCATCCAGTTCCTGAAGGTGCGCTCCTCTCTCGTCTCACCTAACAAGGATAACACTCATTATACCACTACAACACACACACCACGATACAACACTACAACATCACACTTCCATCTAACACCACAATACGCCACACACCTGTCTGCATCACACACACTATGTAACTCACAGTACACACACACACACTACAGTAGGTGGTATTTAAGATGGTGTAGGTGAGTCTGGGTGCTGTAGGTGAGAATTTGGGTGGTGTAGGTGAGTTTGGGTGGTGTAGGTGAGTCTGGGTGGTGTAGGTGAGTTTGGGTGGTAGGTGAGTTTGGGTGGTGTAGGTGCAGGTGAGTTTGGGTGGTGTAGGTGAGTTTGGGTGGTGTAGGTGAGTCTGGGTGGTGTAAGTGCAGGTGCAGGTGAGTTTAGGTGGTGCAGGTGAGTTTAGGTGGTGTGGGTGAGTTTGGGTGTGAATTGTAAATTGCAGGTGAGCTTATCAGGTTGGCGTTCCTGACCCTCGATGGAGCTCCAGTAGGTGTGAGTTTGGGTGGTGCAGGTGTAGGTGTGAGTTTGGGTGGTGCATGTGTAGGTGTGAGTTTGGGTGGTGCAGGTGTAGGTGTGAGTCTGGGTGGTGTAGGTGTAGGTGAGTTTTGGTGGTGTAGGTGAGTTTGGGTGGTGTAGGTGTAGGTGAGAGTTTGGGTGGTGTAGGTGTAGGTGAGAGTTTGGGTGGTGTAGGTGTAGGTGTGAGCTTAGGTGGTGTAGGTGTAGGTGAGTCTGGGTGGTGTAGGTCAGCCTGGGTGGTATAGGTGTAGGTGAGAGCTTGGGTGGTGTAGTTGTATGTGAATTTGGATGGTGTAGCTGAGAGTTTGGGTTGTGTAGATGTAGGTGAGTTTGGATGGTGTAGGTGAGAGTTTGGTGTAGGTGAATCTGGGTGATGTAGGTGAGTTTGGGTGGTGCAGGTGAGTCTGGGTAGTGTAGGTGAATCTGGGTGATGTAGGTGAGTTTGGGTGGTGTAGGTGAGTCTGGGTGATGTAGGTAAGTTTGGGTGGTGTAGGTGCAGGTGAGTTTGGGTGGTGTAGGTGAGTTTGGGTGGTGTAGGTGCAGGTGCAGGTGAGTTTGGGTGGTGCAGGTGAGTTTGGGTGGTTGTAGGTGAGTTTGGGTGGTGTAGGTGCAGGTGAGTTTGGGTGGTGTAGGTGAGTTTGGGTGGTGTAGGTGCAGGTGCAGGTGAGTTTGGGTGGTGCAGGTGAGTTTAGGTGGTGTAGGTGAGTTTGGATGGTGTAGGTGCAGGTGAGTTTGGGTGGTGTAGGTGCAGGTGAGTTTGGGTGGTGTAGGTGCAGGTGAGCTTGTCGGGTTGGTTTCCTCAAATATGATCGGGCTCCTGAGTGTGAGTTTGGGTGGTGCAGGTGTAGGTGTGAGTTTGGGTGGTGTAGGTGCAGATGAGTTTGGGTGGTGCAGGTGTAGGTGTGAGTTTGGGTGGTGCAGGTGTAGGTGAGAGTCTGGGTGGTACAGGTGTAGGTGAGAGTCTGGGTGGTGCAGGTGTAGGTGAGTCTGGGTGGTGCAGGTGTAGGTGAGAGTCTGGGTGGTGCAGGTGTAGGTGTAGGTGAGAGTCTGGGTGGTGCAGGTGCAGGTGAGTTTGGGTGGTGTAGGTGCAGGTGAGCTTGTCGGGTTGGTGTTTCCTCTGACCCTTGATGGAGCTCCAGTAGGTGTGAGTTTGGGTGGTGCAGGTGTAGGTGTGAGTTTGGGTGGTGCAGGTGTAGGTGAGAGTTTGGGTGGTGCAGGTGTAGGTGTGAGCTTGTTGGGCTGGCGTGTCCTCTGACCCTCGATGGAGCTCCAGTCGATGTCCTGGTTGTCGGGCTTCTTGGCGCGGTGCCATTGAACAGGTTGTACGTCGCCAGGTTCGGCTTGGGGTTGCCCGCTACGTCCGTGCGCCGTATTGACGAACTGCCTGCGGCGGGCGATCAGCCTGCCAGCGCCACTCCGCTCTGCTCAGATCCTCTTTCTCCTGCAGGGGGAGCCAGAGAGACGCAGGGGTGAGAGGCACGCTGTGTGTGTGTGTGTATGTATGTGTGTATGTATGTGTGTGTGTGTGTGTGTATGTGTGAGAGAGAGAGAGAGATTGTGTGAGAGAGAGAGAGAAAGTGAGTGTGTGTGTGTGAAAAAGAGAGATAGAGAGAGATAGAAAGAGAAAGAAAGAGAGAGAAAGACAGACAGAGAAAAAATTGTATGTGAAAGAGAGAAGGCGAGAGAGAGATAACGTGTGTGTGTGTGCATGTGTGTGTGTGTGACTCACCCGTAGGCCAATCATGTCGATGGCGATCGGAGGGATTCCGTCCTCATCACCTTTGGGGGCCACCTGGTTCAGGATGTTGTAATGCATATGAGTCACCACCTTTTTCCTAATAGTGTGTGTGTGTGTGTGTGTGTGTGTGTGTGTGTGTGTGTGTGTGTGTCTGTGTGTGTGTGGTTCAGGATGTTGTAAAATGCACGCCTTGGGTCCTGCAACACACACCTAATGGTGTGTCCTGTGTGTGTGTGTGTGTGTGTGTGTGTGTGTGTGTGTGTGGTTCAGGATGTTGTAGTCGCCAGGTCCTGCAACCACCTAATAGTGTGTGTGTCTGTGTGTGTGTGCTGTGTGTGTGTGTGTGTGTGTGTGTGTGTGTGTGTGTGTGTGTGTGTGTGTGTGTGTGTGTGTGTGTGTGTGTGTGGAGAGAAGAGAGGTGAGGTGTGTGTGTGTGAAAGAGATAGAGAGATAGAAGAAAGACAGACCAGAGAGAAAGGTGTGGCCATGTGTGTGAGAAGAGAGAGAGAGAGGCAGAGAGATAGCGATGTGTGTGTGTGCATGTGTGTGTGTGTGACGGCTCACCCGTGGGCTAATCATGTCGATGGTCGGAGGTTCGATCCTCATCACCCCAGGGCCACCTGGTTCAGGATGTTGTGATACATGTGGAGTCCTGCAACACACACCCATAATGAATAATGTGTGTGTGTGTGTGTGTGTGTGTGTGTGTGTCTGTGTGTGTGGTTCAGGATGTTTGTGATGCATGGCCAGGTCCTGCAACACACACCTACAATGGTGTGTCTGTGTGTGTGTGTGTGTGTGTGTGTGTGTGTGTGTGTGTGTGTGTGGTTCAGGATGTTGTAAATGCCTTGGGTCCTGCAACACACACCCTAGTGGTGTGTGTGTCTGTGTGTGTGTGTGTGTGTGTGTGTGTGTGTGTGTGTGTGTGTGTGTGTGTGTGTGTGTGTGTGTGTGGTTCAGGATGTTGTAGTACGCTTTTGAGTTCTGCAACACACCACAATGAGTGTGTGTGTGTCTGTGTGTGTGTGTAGGTGTGTGTGTGTGTGTGGTTCAGGATGTTGTAGTACACCTTGGAGTCCTGCAACACACACCACAATGAGTGTGTGTGTCTGTGTGTGTGTGTGTGTGTTTGTGTGTGTGTGTGTGTGTGGTTCAGGATGTTGTAGTACGCCTTGGAGTCCTGCAACACACACCACAATGAGTGTGTGTGTCTGTGTGTGTGTGTGTGTGTGTGTGTGTGTGTGTGTGTGTGTGGTTCAGGATGTTGTAGTACGCCTTGGAGTCCTGCAACACACACCACAATGAGTGTGTGTGTCTGTGTGTGTGTGTGTGTGTGTGTGTGTGTGTGTGTGTGTGGGAAAACCACAATACTTCCGAACAATAACAATTACTGTTTGATACTGATCATCGACCAATTTGTTAATACCGCCGCAAGCACCAATTTTGTTGTTGATCATTCAGCGGGACACCTGCGCGTTTCGATGCTTTTCTCTCACGAAACCCCGCCGGTCTGGAAGCTCTTTTCCTTTTGCTCAATATGGTTTCACCGTTTTGTCGGCTCTGCCATTATATTAACATCGCTGGCAACAATTCCATGCTTCGCATTTCTGTGCTGGATGCAGGATGTAAACCGATCCTGCTTCGGGTCGGCGGGCACGACACACTGAACTTGCAAGTGGGATATTCTTCCTGCAGAAGGGCCAGAGTCTTCATTCGCCCTGTAATGTCATTTAACCATATACCGACTTACGAAGATGAGTAATTAACACGAAAACGCAGCCTGGTGTCCCTTTAATTACCGGGCGTGGATTACCAGCAGGAAAAAAAAAATGGATGAATTTTCCGCAGCGCAGGCGCACAGGCGCAGGCATGCAATGTGGGCATTTGTTACGCGTTCGAAACGTCACTACACATATTTGCAGGATAAACCAGTCGACGGGATAAGCGGCATTTTCGCAGGCCTATACTCTTACAGGAATGGTTCTCTGTTGAAGCTACCAAATGTATGGGATGAGTGCATAACACTTATGAGCCGCTTTTATCTTTTACCACCGTTCGATATGATGTACGCAATGCCCACCGAATTTGAAGCTCATAGACAAACACATGGCATCTAGGGCTTGTCACAATTCCATTAACCCAGGACGGTCATTCATTCACGATATTGTAAAAGTATTGAAATTGTTGGAAGTTTACACAGGCTAGTTCAGAGGTGGGCACTACGGCCCGCCACACACCTTAATCCGGCCCGCCCACTTATCATGCTGTTGGCTATTTTCTTCCTACGTTTGACTTTTGTTAAAATAATTCCTGAACGATTTTGTTCAGAGCCGAACATGCAACTGTATTTGACAGAGGACAGATACAATATTAGTGACAAAATGTGACAAAAATGTAGTTTTCAATGTGGTACAATCTCTTTGCAAATTGTTTGTAAACGTTTAATTAAAAAGCATTTAAATCATCCCGGCTCGGCAAAGGAGTTGGAGCTCTATTTAGTAACTAACAACAATTCAGCTGAGCTCCTAGTATTAAAGTATTGTTCAGAAAAGAAGTTTGGTAGACAAGTGTGTGCTAGACTGTTCGAGAAATACCATCCCCACCAACTTTGGGACTGTTGAATATGATACTTGCGATTCCAACTGTCTTGCCTCTTCAAAGCCTGCCCCGACTCGCTCGCTACACTTAAACCAACTTTACGTCAGAGCTGAAGTTGTTGATGCCGGCACCCAGTATGTGTGTGTGTGTGTGTGTGTGTGTGTGTGTGTGTGTTTGTACCTTGATGTCAGAGCTGAAGTTGTTGATGCGTGGGCACCCAGTATGTGTGTGTGTGTGTGTGTGTGTGTGTGTGTGTGTGTGTGTGTGTTTGTGTGTACCTTGATGACAGAGCTGAAGTTGTTGATGCGTTGGCACCCAGTATGTGTGTGTGTGTGTGTGTGTGTGTACCTTGATGTCAGAGCTGAAGTTGTTGATGCGTGGGCATCCAGCCTCCTCCAGGTGGTAGTTGGCCCAGCGCAGTAGCAGCTCCTCTGGGGAGAGCTGTCAAGGTCTCGGGGCTCCCCCGTCTCTCAGCAGAATAAGGGGCTACACACACACACACACCTTGTATCGATACACACACACACACACACACACACACACACACACAGCGTGCAGCGTCCTGCAGCGTGCACACACACACACACGCACATCCACCTTGCAGCACACACCTACCTGCCTTTTACCTGCATACATGCACACACACACACACACACACAATTATCATACACAAACGGAGGTAGTTACAGAAAGGAGGGTAGCATTTTTACTGGACCTGTGTACATGCATTGATTGGTAGATAGATAGATAGATAGATAGATAGATAGATGCTTTTATTGATCCCCAAAGGGAAATTCAAGGTGGGGTATCTGTGTGTGTGTGTGTGTGTGTGTGTGTGTGTGTGTGTGTGTGCATGTGTACATGTGTGTGTGTGTGTGTGTGTGTGTGTGTGTGTGTGTGTGTGTGTGTGTACCTTCGTTCCTGCTGATCTCGATGTCGGCGAATAGGCCGATCTTGATGATCTGCCAGAGGAGGCCGAGCACCAGGTGTTGCCTGCCCTCCTTCAGGTCCTCTGCGCCGATGTTGACCACGTGACAGCCGATAGCAGAGGCGGAGTTCAGAGCCAGATTCAAATTCTCCTGCAGAGATGAAGACAAAGTGTGAGTGTGTGTGTGTGTGTGTGTGTGTGTGTGTGTGTGTGAAAGTGTGTGTGTGTGTGTGTGTGTGTGTGTGTGTGTGTGTGTGTGTGTGGAAAGTGAAAGAGAGTGTGTGTGTGTGTTTGAAAGAGAGAGAGAGAGTGTGTGTGTGAAAGAGAAAGAGAGAGAGTGTGTGTGTGTGTGTGTTTGAAAGAGAGAGAGAGTGTGTGTGTGTGTGTGTGTGTGTGAAAGAGAAAGAGAGAGAGTGTGTGTGTGTGTGGACATGCGTGTTTGAGAGAGTAAGAGAGAGAGTGTGTATGTGTGTGTGTGAGAGTGTGTGAAAGAGAGAGAGAAAGTGCGTACTAAGTAAGTAACTAAGGGCCCTATCTTCTGAGCTGGCGCATGGCGGAAAGTGCATTATTATCCCAGTGCAACGTTTATTCTTATTTTGCAACCACAAAGCAACGCGCCAAGGGGTGTGGCCATTAACGACCTAAGGAGGGGTCTGGTGCACTACCTAAAACTCACTATTGTACAGTACAAACCTGAAACACATTACGCCACTGACCAAGAGAAACCTGGTCAGAAGTCCATGGCGAGTTGTTTATATGTTATTTTAAGAGCGCATTATCAACAGTGATATGGGCGGGTGCACAACGCACCATCCTTCTATCATCCACAAACGTGCACTGGTGTATAATTGTTTTGTTGTTGACTATGTGACCACGGTAAAGTTAGTTTCACTTTGCCAATGAGTTCTAATAATAGACGAGTGCAGATGCATGTAGGCTATACCTACTGGGTTTTTAGTAAAGCAATGGTTTAGTGGAATAACTGTTCCATACAGTGTAAGTTCAAGCAGATTCAGCGCTTCAAATGTGCTGACTATCAAAATACCAATGCACTGTTTGAAGTTGTGCTGTTGTTGTTAAAGGGAATGACAGATGTCCCTTCTCATTATTTAAAGGGTGTGCATGCCTAAACACACCCTGACTGATTAAGAACTTCTTGCACCATGCGCCCACCCAATACGGACTGGACAAACCCCGACATTTGCTTAAACTATTCACCAGTGACCATGCGCTTTAGACCGTCATGATAGGGCCCTAAGTCTTGGTATGCACAGACATAAACAAACAAATGAACTCAATTAAATTAATTATTAAAAGAAAAAACAAATGAACCCAATTAAATTAATTATTAAAAGACAAACATCGGCCAAAAAGACGCTGAATGGAGTGGTGTGCCTCGTGTGTGTGTGTGTGTGTGTGTGTGTGTGTGTTTGTTATGCTTCTTTGTTACCTGGATTGTGAAGGGTGTAAGTTTCTTCTTGTTGATGGTCCTCTCATCAATAGTGTCTGCGACTGACAGGTTGATCATCTTACTGCACAGAACCAGAGAGGAGAATAGAATAGCCCAGATCAGACACATGATTCACATCTGTGTGAGTGTGTGTGTATGTGCTTGTATGTGTGTGTGTGTGTGTGGTAAATGCATGTAAGAGTGTGTGTGTGTGTGTGTGTGTGTGTGTGTGTTGTGTAAGAGTGTGTGTGGTGGTGTGTAAGAGTGTGTGTGTTGTTAAGATTATGTGTGTGTGTGTGTGTGTGTATGGTGTATGTAAGTGTGTGTGTGTGTATAGTGTGTGTAGGGTGTGTGTGTGTGTGTGTGGTGTGTATGTAAGAGTGTGTGTGTGTAAGAGTGTGTGTGTGTGTGTGTGTGTGTGTGTGTGTGTGTGTGTGTGTGTGTGTGTGTGTGTGTAGGAGTGTGTGTGGTGTGTGTATGTATGAGTGTGTGTGTGTGTAAGAGTGAGTGTGTGTGTGTGTGTGTGTGTGTGTTTGTAAGTGTGTGTGGTGTGTGTGTGTAAGAGTGTGTGTGTGTGTGTGTGTGTGTGTGTGTGTGTAGAGTGTGTGGTGTGTGTGTGTGTGTGTGTGTGTGTGTGTAAGAGTGTGTGTGTGTGTGTGTAAGGTGTGTGTAATGTGTGTGTGAAATGTGTGTGTGTGTAAGAGTGTGTGTGTGTGTGTGTGTAAGAGTGTGTGTGTGTAAGAGTGTGTGGTGTGTGTGTGTGTAAAGGCTCTGGTATGGTCCTGCATCACATTTGCGCGTGGTCCAAGACGTCGTCATTTTGTCGCGGTCGAATACATTCCACATTCTGAATCGCGCGTTAAATCGTTAAGGTTAGCGCCTGCCACTATGGATTAACCGTGATACTCTGTCCCCACCAACAGGGGATGCACGGCGAAAAAGTAGGACACAACCACCAAAAGAAGCCTGGAAACGCCTGAAGAAAAGAAGAACGGGATGTGCGAGCACTGAACGAAGGAAGAGCTGATGAAGGAAAAAGCACCATGAAGCACTTTCACCTGTCTGCTGGGAAGTTTGATAAGCTGGCCCATAGCATCGCCTCCATTTATCATCCACCAGAACACACACAGTACACCTGTTGCTATAGCTGAGAGACTAGCTTAGCCTACTTGTTTATTTAGGCTACTTAGCCTGTAGCTAAGTAATAAAGCTATAATGCCTATAGCTAAGTGACTCGGTGCCGCGAGGGCAGCAATATTGGTGCGATACAAAGTAAAGACATTTTTCTAAACACTGCAGTGTCATGGTAAGAAAGAGTTGTGCGTACAGATGTCCTCAATTAAATTTGTATTGAGTCTTCACACCTGCCTCATACCAAAAAGTATGAACCAAAAACCTGTAAATATGACATGTCAATAAAAGTTTTTAAGTATTTGTGTTCATAATGTATAATGTCTCACTGTGATAATGGGTGTATTTAGAGCGAGAGGTAGCCTAGGTTATTCCTTCAATTATTATTATTATGATAACGCATTATCCAGTGTTGACAGGCGAGATTTGAGATTTGAGTTCAACATTGTTCAGGAGTAGCCTAGGTGATAATGATTGCACCTGGGAGAGGTAGGCTACACACTGCAAAAACTGCTTATCTAACCAAATCTAACCAAGTGTTATTAATCTTATATCAAGATAAAAACTAGTTGGTATTGTTTTCAGAGCAAAAGAGACTTCATCTTAGCGCTTTTTTGTGAAATCATTTGACTTAATTTAAAAGAAATTTGACTTATTTTAAGACATCTCATCTTGAAAACAAGCAAATTTGTCTGCCAGCGTTAAGCAAATTTGTCCTAAAACAAGCAAATTTGTCTGCCAGCGTTGAGCAAATTTATCTTGATAAGACTCCTTAAAATAAGTTAAAGTCTTCTTAAATTAAGTAAAAATGCTCTTTGAGAGGGCTTAGGTAAGTCTTTCATACTAAAAACAATACCAAATAGATTTTTAATCTTAATATAAGATCAATAACACTTGGTTAGAATTCATTTTTGCAGTGCATTCCCTTTATTATTATAATCACTATTGATAACGCATTATATAATGAACAGGCGAGAATGCATCTCGATCAGCAAGTGTTACTGGGTTTCGCCTGAGCGTTGTAGATAGATACCTTTATAATGGCTCTGGGTTTCATGGGATTTGATTTCAGCATTGTTCAGTAATAGGTGCTAGGCTACGCCATTTTTAAAAGATGCATTTAATCCAAAGTCATGTCAGCTCTCTATGCAGGAGTAGGGCTGTCACTTTTATTCGAACATGACGGAAATATCCAAGAGTCGAATATAAATAAACTATTCGGTTTTAGTGCTGTGTAGCGATTTCTACAGTCTATGATCAGTTTTATTTTATTGTTTGCCATCTCATTCAGTGCTCTATGATCCAGGGCTCATGACCAAATCAAGCCAATATAATAGCCAGTAGCCACAATGAGCCCATGCAGCCACCCTGTTTCAACAATGAAAGGTGACTTTACAGAACGCCAGCCTGAGCTGACAATTACGCCCCCAACTCATCTAAAATGTGGTGTCTTGAAATACTTTGGGTTCTACACCATAGATGGTAAAGTGACCGGTAAATAGAATGTTCTGTGGATGATCTGTGGATTGTGGCTTTACATCGCTCAAAGTTGACTCCATTTCATGGTGTTTCACGTAACTCGATAGCCAGGCAAGCTGAGGACAGGCGCTCTGCTCCATCACCGTCGCTATGGTAACCAAACAAGTCTTCTTCTGTCTAGGTTTGTTTCTAGGTTTAAATGTTGTTCTTCTATGTGGTCCACCTACTGGAGGGGAGGTTTACAGCAGTTCCGCTTTCATACATGTGCAGTCTACGCTGGCCACTTTGACGCCGGGTCTTAAATTTCCCCCGGTCGACTCAAAGACGCCACGCATGCCTTAAAAAATGACGCTAAATTTCGGCCATGCGCCACCAGTGCACAAGGCGGTGCGGGACGCAGACGCGGGAGCGTACCATAGGCTTGAGAGTGTGTGTGTGTGTAAGTGTGTGTGTGTGTGTGTGTGTGTGTGTGTGTGTGTAAGAGTGTGTGTGTGTAAGGTTGTGTGTGTGTACCAGAGCACGATGCCATCTCCCATGGCGGTGAACAGGTCATTGGTGGAGGGGTCCATGGGAAGCACATGCTGGCAGTCCGGGTCCTTCTCCAGAGCCTTATTAATCCAGTTAACAAAGGCCACCTTCTCCTCCTCTACACACACACACACACACACACACACACCACACACACACCACATACACACACACACACACACCATACACACACACACACACACACACATACACACACATACACACACACACACACACACACACACACATCCACACATACACACAGACACACACACACACACACACCATACACTCACACACACACACACATACACACACATACACACACACACACACACACACACACACTCATTAGTTCATCTTATTTTTACACAGGTATCAAGGCTTGGGATAGTGTGCCTACTTAGGGATTTTTAAAAGACAGGTCAAGCAGTTTTATGGACTAAGGAAAATATACATAAATATAATAATATAATATAATAATAAATATATATAATAAAATATACATAAATATAATAATATAATATGATATGATAAACTGGATAGACTATACATGCATTTTTGTTTTCTTTTAATTGGTTTCATGTGATGTTTTTGTTTTTTTGTTTGTTTGTCTTTTTCCCTCCAAATACAGTTTTCTGTGTCTTGTGTATTTGTTTTCCTGTCTGTAACTTCTATGTGTAACACCTACTGTAGGACCATGCTGGAAATAAGTATGTTACTTTAGCAGAAATCAATCAATCAATCAATCAATCAATTAGCGTTGTGATTGTGTGTGGGTCCTATAAGCACAACTTCTGAAAGGGCTGACTTCCTGTTCCCCTTTACCTGTGAATTGTTACTGTGTTACGGTTCCCCTTTACCTGTCAGGTGTGCCGAATGGACAGTCACTTATGTTACTGTAACCAAAATGCAATTTTCCCTTCATCCACTAGGTGTCACTGTGTATGTATACAGGTGTTCCTGAGGTATGCAGGTAGGAGCATAGATATATATACATAGATGCCACATTGTCCGTTGAGATCTACTAGAAGGAATATGTCAACGTGGCCGCCATATTGGTAGGGTCAACACGGCCGCCATAT
>NC_063191.1:1968567-1976067 GCF_017589495.1 Alosa alosa
GAGCAGGTTTACTTTCCTTTTTTCATATTACCCACATAACAAATTAACAGGAAAACATCTAAGATGTATACCAACACATAAGATGTATATGGTTTCTAAACCACAAGGCCTACAATAAAGTATTCTGGTCAAATCAGTTCCTATCGCGGGTAATCTGAGTACCCAGAAGTTTGCATCATATTGCGGGTGACTTTGTAGTTTAGAGCCCTATTTCTACTAGCCTTGTTGTCTGTACCACGTCCATTACGGACACTATCATCACGATTACCACTGCAACCTCCAAGCTATGTTGGGCAGAGGGTCGAAATAAGCATGGTATGTTTAGTGGACAGGACACCGTCGTATAGGCTACATGCAGACGCACCTCCATTCAATAGACGATGGATCATAATCTCCAAAAGGATATTCTTCTTCAGATTTAGAATAGGTGAATAACATAGCCTAAGACCTCATCACACTTAAACGTTTTTCAACATTTGGTGTAGGCCTATTTCTGCTTAATTTCTGCTTCAATTTCTGCAACACTATAGGGAGGGAAAGTGAAAACCAGCGCCCCAAGTGGTTGCGTTCCAGTGTCTATACAGTAATAATATTCTAACTGTAAAAATGTCAGACCCTATTTTGCCTTATTTAAGAAAATCGAAATTGCTCCTTTTGTTTCATAAACGAACTACAAAAGAAGTCACGTGACTTTACCCTTCAAGGTAGCATGGTTTGTTTATTAGCCTGGTTAGCATTGACACTTAACACTTTGAGCTAGCTCTTCATGTGAGTAGAAGCACAACACCAGTTATCCTGACATAAAGGTTATCACCACGCGGTTTACATCACGATCCGTTATTACAAAAATATGTTAAGCCAGTTAAGCAAATTGCGTATTGATCAGTTAGAGATTAAGCGCCCAAACATGTGACGTCATATGCAGCTGTAGTTCCTTATCACCAAAAACTCAAAACAATTCAACTGATCCTAAAAATAAGGTATGACCACTTGAAGCAATAGAGGTGACCCCAGTGCCTAACATATGGAAGGCATTAAATTAAGATCCCAATGTGCACCGAGATATATTTTTTCTAAAAAAAAATCCCATCCACTCCGCTAAACTCTAGGAACGCAACCACTAGATGGCGATGAGATTACTTTCCCTCCCTCATTACAAATGCATGTCTTTGTGTTTCTCGCGTGTAGCCTAATACAAGTATTTCCTGAAAACTTTGCGCAGCGATTTTGGGTTTGAATGAAGTTCTGGATGTCTAGCACATAGTGGAGCAGAGTACAAATGAGATTTGTCACCGTACTTGGAACTATCGACTATTTTAATCAGTATCGTTGTTTGTCGCAATTAAAAATAGTCTCAAGGGCCGGATTACATTATTATTTTGACATACGTCGCGGGCCGGAATTGGGCCGGACGCGGGCCGCATTTGGCCCGCGGGCCAGGTGTTTGAGACCCCTGGCTTAAAGCAATAATCTGTGCCTGAAGTTATCAGACATTTATGAGGACGTCAGGCACGGTTCCTGAACACTTTAAGCCTGATAATGTGACAATATGTCAGTCATCGTGTGATAACGAAAATGTGTTCTGAGCAGGTAACTGTTGGCTAAGTTTCAGACATGAACAACTGATGCTAATTATCTGGGAAACATTCTCTAACAGGAGTCAAGTTGTCATTGTTTGTGTCCAACAAGTTGTGAATTTGTTGTAACATTAAAAGATGACTTCATCTCAAAGTGATGCTCGAAGCTCCATTGCTCTGAGGGTGAACGAAACTTCGGTAGCAGAATCACGTGAACAATTCCAGGGTATGCTTTTTTTCATTGGTTGTTGTGTTAAATCTTACCCAGATACAATAGTACTATTTTCTGATTGGCTATTGGCTATTAGTGGCAGACTCGTCTAAGAACTCCAGGGGAGATGCGCTTGATCCCTGTCTGTTCCACAGTAAGTCTACATTTCCAATCTAGTGGAAGCATTACACACTGCATCACAAATCATTCATTCTCAAATTCAACTCAAATCATTAACTATCTTGATAATGTTGAGTAATGTCATTTTTGTAAAGGAAGCATTAGCCAAGGATTGTCATGTGTGCTGATTTGCCTTTCTTGTCTCAACAGGGGCAGTAAGGACAAGATCCACCCACCACCCAGTGCATGCTACATATGTGTGTGTAATAAATTGAGAGGGGAAAGTGTGTGTGATAAATGAAAAATTTTGAATTTGTGCTTCTTTTCTGAAATACATTAGTACAAGGTTTTGATTTTTAGATAATTTATTCCAAGATGTTGATAATTTAACACTCAATATACATGATCAAACTACTGGCTACTGAGTTCAACTAGGGGTATTGGATGTTACTGTTTAAAAAGCTTTATTAGTAATCCTTTATACATTTGACAATCTTAACTTTGTAAAATTCTGAACAAATACTGTAACTCCTTGATTTGTTAGTGACATTGACTATATAGTACAAATGGGTGCCAGGCGTAAAATGAGCTGGTCCAGATTTGGCCCAAATAAGGGGCATGTCGGCACTATCGAATACTCATCTGATCTGGATCTGGCCCAGATCATTATGATAAAGTGCACATTTGGCCCAAATAAGGGCCGCAGCCACTATCGAACACTCATCTGGTCCGAGCTGGCCCAGATCATTATGATAAAGTGCGGCCCAAATAAGGGCCGCACTCATCTGGTCCGGAGCTGGCCCAGATCATTATGATAAAGTGCACATTTGGCCCAAATAAGGGCCGCAATCGCCACTATCGAACACTTATCTGGTCCGGATCTGGCCCAGATCATGACGATAATTTGCACATTTGGCCCGGATCCGCCAAATAAAAAACACATCCGGTTCAGAGCCGTCCCAGAGCTGGGCCAGATCATGAAAACGGATGCGGAACGGTATTGGCCCGTTGTGCCAAAAGACACCGGCCCAGGTCCGTTTTGCGAATCCGGCCCAGATCTGAAGGTGGATCTGGGCCGGATCCGGGCCAAATACATTTTGCTATCTGGGTAGCTGAAAAGTTTGTAGTCCGTCGTGGGCAGTTCAGGCTATGCTGTAGTGAAAGGAGTGCTGCTTCCAAGGAAAGTACTCGTTTTAGTCAGTAAGTATATTCTCCTGGTGAATAGGTCATCTGATTAGGAGTTACATACATTATTGTAGTGGTAATATGCAATCTTACAACAGGACGTCCAGTTAGCTGGGCAGGAGCTCTGTGCAGTTCGTAGGCTATAATGTTATGGCTGAAGTGAAACGAGTAGCCTACTGCTCGCGTCAATGAAAATATTACGTTTGTGTCAGTAGGTCTAATGTACTCGTGTAACTACTATCCTGCTGATTAAGTCATCTGATTATCGAGATTTTTACGTTCTTTCCATGTAGTAATGTATGATCTTACAACGGACGTCAGTTAGCTGGGCAGGAGCTCTGTGCAGTTTGTAGCCTATGGCTGAAGTGAAACGAGGTCAACGAAAATATTACTAGGCCAATTTGTGTCAATTCAAAAACACTTATTTATCCCCAAGGGGCAATTTACATAGTAGGCTACAATGGAGTAGAGTACAATAATCAAAAATCCTATAAATATCACTGTTTAAAATACAGTAGGTACAGTCAGTGTAATGTAATCTTGTAACTATCCTGCTGACATCTGATTGAGATTATTACCTTCTTTCCATGTAGTAGCCTAATATGTGATCTTACAACTCTGGTAACTAAAACTGGAGACATTTGCTACTTTGTGCTACCTGCTCATTCAAAATTACGAAATAACAGCAGGGAAATTATGTTTGTTTTTACAGGTTATTAAAAGAATGACCCAGGTTCCTGAGGAGCTGACCTGAATGACCATCATGGCCTCAATCCGTTGTAACTCTATATTCTTTGCAAAATGCAATGAATATTTACAGAGCTGACCAATGGACGAGGAATGGAAAGGTGAGGACAATCTGATACAAGTGTTAGCAGTTACAGTATATAAACAAAATATTTTTAACCAATACACATTCATTATTGGTTCAGCATATTGCAAAAACACAGTTTGATCAACACCACAAAATGATCAACTTTATTTTTTTTTTCAACAATCGTCCAGTGATACTCTGATGTAAAATATTAAAAATAAATAGTAAAAAAATTGCTTTTCCACCCCTGTTCTCGTTGCAGGCAATGAAGTGACTTGGCCTACAGGTCTTTTGTGAGCAGGAGCTGGGGTTTCCTTAGAAGAAGCGTCCGTGTCATGATCCCCTTGTGTGTGGTGCTTTCGATATGGAGGGAGCTTCCGGATACTTCAGGGCAGTACGTTGGATTCAGACCCCTTTTCGACTGAACCGTGACACATGTTCAGCAACCGCATCCTCCATGGAAGGTCTGTCAAGCTGAGCACACAAGTCCTGGGGCACAGGAATCCGCTGGACGGCATCCCAATAAGGAAGAGGGTCTTTGATTATCTCGAAGAGGACAAGAAAGAGGACTTATATTGGATACTGTAATACAGTGCATTGTAGGCTGTACTGTACAATAAACAAATTGTATGGCCCTGAACTTTGTTTACAGTACTGATGATTTTGACACCAGTAGCATCAGGTCTAAGACAGCCTGTTGTGTGTGAATCGATAAGTTCTTTTTAGTACCTATACTGTTGCACATTTTGATTTGTTGTTTGTAATAAAAACATATTTTATTAAACTTACAAATTGTTTGGCAAGTCTGTACATAGTTTCTCCTTGGCTGTCTTCTGTTGTGGGGACTCAGCATTCTCATTGAAGTGCATGGCTGCTAGGTAAAACCTAAACCAAACAACAGAAATGTTGTAACACAAGTGAAAGTCACTTTTGCATGCACACACCAAGCTGTTCTCACAGCAAAAGCATTTGCTAATATTCTAAGCCCCGCAAGATGCCACACTTGGGGCATCTGTTTGGCATGCTGCCGTTCTTGTAATGTTCTAAAATAAGAACGTGCAAATAAATCCATTGTATCTAGACAACACGGTTTTCAACATATCGACTAGATATCATTTGAATTGATAACGTGAAGTTGTTTCCACTTCTGACGTCACAAACGTATGTGTTATATAGGTATGGGTTATATTACAGGTTAGCAACCAAACTATCGTGTTACTCAGCTTCAGTTAGTTAGATTTATCCGAATGACACACAGGACAATTAAATAGCCTTGCCAATGAACTAAATCCCACATTCTACTTGCTAGATACACGTTAGCATGGTTAATAACTGCTTAGCGACAGAATAATACTTACAGCATGCGGTTGTGATGACCTTACGGTCGGAACAGCCCCTCGTTTCAGTAACAGCAGCTTAGCAAATCCTGCTTAACTGTACAAGGTTTTGAAAACTGCCTTCGGTGAAATGTTTTGCAAATTAATAACGGAGTGTCAAACTTTGCAGGGATCTTCTGGTAGAAAAACATTATCCATGCCCCTCGAACTTTTGAATCCTTGGGAAGACTATGGAAAGTCTCAGCTTTATTTGTAACCTAAGTTTCAGCCTGGAACACTGCATTTACGACCGTGGCTCATTTTCGATATCCTTGAAGAACTGTCTGCTTTATAATTCCTGTGGATGTAAACGAGCAGGCAGCTAAACTAGTGCTTGTCTCATCTTCGCTCTCCATTCACGTTCCTGGGCTCAGAGCACCAGTGGGCTGGTCTGTATGTTAATTTTGAGGCGTGACAAATGTACAGGCCAGAGCCAAATAAGGTGCCACCTGTGAGTTTGCATAAACTTGTAGCTTCGTTGGGATTCGCCCGTTTTATGGCGGGAGTTTCGAATTGTGAGATTTGCATAGGAAGGAGGTGTCGGTGGGGTTTTGAAGTTCTCTGTATGTCCATTTCACCCACTGAACTATCACTATTCATCTATGACAAAGTAAACTCGGTTTTGCATTCTATGACCCCTAATAAGCATATTAAGATGATCAGTGGGGTTTTGGTTTTACTACCAATTAAAAAAAATATATATGTTTTTTTGCAATTTTCACTTCCTCTCTGAAAACCTAAACACTGCATCTCCCATCACAATTCGTTAGAAATGTTGTTCCGAAATCAGGCATTTCAGGCCACAACAATCTTAAAAAAGGCCACTAGAGGTCCTGGAGGAACTGATAAGATCAGCAGTTTCTGCATATTATCCTGTAGGTACCTTCTGATGATGTACTACGCTATATTAACACACTATCTGGATATAAAATACTCTATATTAACACACTATATGCAGTGTTTCCCATACATTGACTTATTTGTGGCGGCCCACCACAATATCAACATTGACCACCACACAATGATTTTCCATGTTTCCAAGTTTATAGACTTCAGTTTTGCATTCAACACCATAATACCACAACAACTCATCTGCAAACTTGACAAACTGGGACTCAGTACCTACCTCTGCAACTGGCTACTGGACTTCCTCTGTCAGAGGCCCCAAGTAGTGCGTGTTGGCAACAATACCTCAAGCAGCATCACACTGAGCACAGGGGCCCCCAAGGCTGCGTGCTCAGTCCGCTGCTCTTCACCCTGCTGACGATGACTGCACTGCAACCTACAGCAACAATCACATAGTGAAATTTGCTGACGACACAACTCTGGTGGGTCTCATCACCAAGGGCGGCGGGGACACAATACAGGTTGGAGGTCGACCATCTGACCATCGTGGTGCAGGGACAACAACCTCCTGCTGAGCGTCAGCAAGACCAAAGAGATTGTTGTTGACTTCCGAGAGGTCACACTCAACACCTGCCACTGACCATCGGCGGTGCTGTGGTGGAGAGAGCGAGCAGCACCAATTCCTGGGGTGCACATCAGTGAAGACCTCTCCTGGACCACCAACACTGCATCACTGGCGAAGAGAGCTCAGCGCCTGTACTTCCCAAGGAAACTCAGGCGAGCAAGTGCTCCACCAGCCATCATGACCACATTCTACCGAGGCACCATTGAGAGCATCCTCTCCAGCTGTATCGCTGTGTGGGGCGGAAGCTGCACTGAATACAACAGGAAAGCCCTGCAGCATAGTGAACACAGCTGGAAGGATTATTGGTGCTTCACTCCCCTCCCTGAAGGACATTTACACCACCCACCTCACCCGCCAAGGCGACCAAAATTGTGAGTGATGCAAGTCACCCCGCTCACAATCTGTTTGATCTACTGCCCTCTGGGAAGAGGTACAGAAGCCTGCGCTCCTCCGCTACCAGACTCACCAACAGCTTCATACACCAAGCTGTAAAGATGCTGAACTCTCTCCCTCCTCTCCCCCCCCTCCCACCCTCAGCTACATAACATCCTGGACATTGGACCCACAATGGCCGCCTGCACTCTCCACTTGCACACTTGTACACTTTACAACTTGTTGTTGTTGTCCTGAAAACACAACACTTCTGCTGCTCTTACATAACTTGCACCACTATGCCACTTTCTTTCTTACTTAGGTCAAACAGAACTACCCAAGCCTTTTATTGGCCTGACTTTGCACTAGTATTT
>NC_063191.1:1981067-1991067 GCF_017589495.1 Alosa alosa
TCAAACCCAAAATCGCTGCACAAAGTGTTCATGAAATACTTGTATTACACGCGAGAAACACAAAGAAATACTTGTAGGCTAGAAGACGTGCATTTGTAATGGCGCGGAAGCAATGCAGGCCATAGTTTTGTACAAATTGAAGCAGAAATAGGCCGACACAAAACGTTCACGTGTGATGAAGTCTTGGGTAGGCTTGGGTTTTCACCTTTTCTGATTCTGAAGGAGAATATCCTTTTGGAGATTATCGATCGTCTATTGCATAGGTTCTCAAAGTGCGGCCCGGGGGCCAATGGCGGCCCGCGAAAACATTTCTGGCGGCCCGCGATGACATCTGATAACATCTGTAAAACTGTTAAAACTGTACAGCTGTACTGTGTACAACTGTACTGTGTGCTTTGAAAAGAATGGATCTCCGTTTAGTGGTGTTTCGTGGCCGTCAGGTTTTCCTGTGGTGCTTTGGTAGCTGGAATTGGCCCTGAAAAAGGCCTATGCTGATAAGAAGCAAGGCACACTGAGACTGTTTGTTCTAAATAAATTTGTACTAATTTGAAATGGACTGCAACCTGAACTGTTATATCCCAAATTTGTCTGTTGAGGGTAGAGAACCACAGGGATTGTGTGTGCATTGCAATTCTTCTTAAGATTTTCACAAGTTTTGCCAGGTTTAGCCTCAGTTACAGTATGAACTAGACTGCATTTCCGGCGGGAACTGCGAAAGTGTGCTTGCCCTGGTCCGGTCAGCAACGTGAGCAGACAGTGGCATAAGCTATGCTGAACCTGGCTTGATCCAGGCATTGTAACGGTGCCTTTCAGTGTTGGAGCAGTGGCAATATCCCAAAAGCTCTAGGAGAGGGCTATTCAACTATTGGCTTGCGGGTTGAATGTGATTCGTTGGATTTTACCTTTGGCCTGCCTTCGAATTTAGCTTTTATGACTGAGATCAAATCAATAAAAATAAAATGACAGCAGTGATTGGCTGCAAAAATAAATAATGTCAATGTCTTGCGCCTCTCAAACTGGGCTATCAGGTAACCTACAGAGGAATTGAAATTATGAAATATGACCAAGGCATTAAAAGCTACTTGTTTGTCAGGATACTTTTTCACTGATTTATTTTAAAAAAAGTATGAGCTATGAGTGTGAATGTTATATATTCCATCCCACAAATTATGTTTTACTGGTTTATTTGACAAATACTCTATATGGATTTGCTCTATAAAGACCGTATGTCTGTTTGGGATTGTTTTGTGAGCCTGGGGTTGTTTTGAGAGCCTATTGATGTAGCCTATCTCAGAATAAAGGAATACTTCATATTACTCTAAACCACCGTCTGTAAATCAACTGTATACTACTGTCTACATTGCACTATATTTCTTGACCTGTCTCTGTATGTTTCATCACCTTTCTATACTTTGCCTCACATTGCAACACAGCTCAGATCTTTGGTTGCTATGAAGGCCAGTCGTTCTAAATGGATGGTTGCTATGGCCAAAGGCCAGTTCTATCTCTGCCGTTGTCAAAGCGGGCATATCGTAGAATTCTGATTAACCTTATCTTATTTAAAACATCTCTATTTTACTTATTCCACTTCCATACAGTGGGTCCCATTAAGAAGTGGCCACTTCATTCCTTTACTTACCGTGATTCACACAGCAGCATTAATAAATTAATCTGTCACCATATGCCTATGCTTACGTTTGCAAAGAAAACATTTTAATTTGATCCACATGAAACGCTACATTTCATGTACATGTTGACAATGAGTAGGCTAGTTTTGGTTGTTGGTGGTGTTATTGCATCCCTTAGTTATGCCTACAATGCAAGTTCCCTCGATTGGAAGCTCCTGTAGACAATAGTAGACGATTTTCAAAACATCGGCGTTAGGAGTCCTTGCCACTTCTTTTAAGCCGTCACAAACGTGGGTGCTACTTTTAGGGCTAAAGTGCTTCGTGAATTACTGTTAGTAAAAAAATAGCAGTCCTAAAGTTACATCGCGGACGGTGCCAGTTCTGAGTGCAAGCATCTCAAATCAAATGACCATGGCATTCGGCTAAACAACATAAATCCCAATTAGCAACATAGCACTACATCTCCTCCTCCCTATAGCTAGCCACACAAGAAATTAATGATACTAAATATCTGCTTAGCATGCTTCTCCGCTTTGCATTCTAATAACAGAAGGGGCACATTTATGTTGACCACTACAACATGACTCATTATGTCTGTAACGTTAACTGTATAAAACACTTACTTTCATAAAGGCGACACCATCCAGCACATGAAACCGATATTTTAGGTTCTTGGCCACAAACTCAAAAGCGTGTCTCTCCTGGCCCTGTTCTAGAATCTTTGCTCTGAAGGCTGTGTTGCTAAGGCAACATCAAATAAACAAAATGATAGTCTTTCAGTATTAAATGTGTGCGTGTGATTCCGAATGGATGTGTGTGGTTTGCAATTAGAATAAACAAAAATAACATTTCAATAATTTCCCATGATAAATTACATAATATTTGCACCTTCCTTGCTTGGGAATCTCACACCGTATTTCAAGTAGGCTACACTAGTGAAATGTAATACAACGTTGCCACCTAAGCGTTCAGATAGTTCTAGGCTATTTAACATTAACGTGACATTGATTGTTTATTCTTTTCCAATCCAACTCCATGCTTTTTAGGAAAACAATCTTTTTATCATAGTACCCTCTTCAATGAGCGATTTCCAGCTCGTTTTTGTAACAGAGATAGCTGTTTATTATCCCTAGGTTTACAGAAACACCTATTCATATTAATACGTAGCCTATGGAGTGCTGCCGACCACTGTTCATTACGGCCCAGAATGCCTTGCATGTCTTTACAACAAAACAACACAGTAAAACCTAAATGCCCGTAAACATATGCATTTGCATACTTGTAACATTTTTAATAATACTCTCCCATCATGATATGTAACAATAATGAAAAATTTAATTTGAATACCGTCAATGTGAAAACAACTCTATTATGTAAGCTATATATAGCTACTGTTCTCCTTGCTATTTCAGTCCATACTATCCCATGGCAGAGCAAGGATTTCATGATTGGGCAAGGTTGCCTGGAGACATTGTGTCTGCTCTGAGACATTGTGCATACATGGAAGGCATTGTGATAGAAGGTGAATGGTGAAAAGGTGAATGGTCTGAGTTACCAAATACCCGTGGGTGGTTTGCCAAATGATGGAAACTTTTGGAATATTTCTTTTTTTTTTTTGCCTATGCACCCTCACACTGGAGTCCCCAGTTCATATACAACATATACATATACGACTTCCTGTTTCGGAGCTTCGCTGCCGATTTAGTTTGGCTGTGACGGGCAAACGCTTTCGAAAATCAAAAATCCTTCCACTAACATTTGTGAGGCTTGGTCTAAGGATAATGTCGTCAAGTTTAGTGGCGTTAGGACCAAATTGTGACCTGTGAAAATTTAGTTTTGCTTTCTGTTCAATCCAATATGGCGGACGAACGGCACGCCCACCTGTCGTCATCTTCGCGACCAACTTACACGGTACTGACGGACGTTTTAAAGTTGGAACGGTGTCTCTGTCTCAAAAGGGCCTAGAAGCTAGGAGCTGACAAAAATTAGGAGGCGGGAAAATAATAATAAAACTTAAGAAGAACAATAAGTGTGCTGCTTTGCAAGCACACTTAATTAAAATGTGTTTAATGCAATAAATATAAACTGTAGAGATGCAAACTGGTCATTAAAATTATTACAAATGGGATTTTTTTTCCAGTTTTTTATTTTTTTATTTTTCTCCCCCCACCCCTTTGGTGGCCCTCAGGTCAATGTTGGGTTCCTGAATTGGCCCTCACCAATCAAAACTTTGAGAACCCCTGATCTATTGAGAGTGATAGTCACGGTGCGTCTGTGAACGGAGGTGCGTTGCGTGTAGCCTATACGACGGTGTCCACTAGCATACCATGCTTATTTCGATCCTCTGCCCAACATAGCTTGGAGGTTGCAGTGGTAATCGTGATAATAGTGTCCGTGATGGACGTGGTACAGACAGCAAGGCTAGTAGAAATAGGGCTCTAAACTACAAAGTCACCCGCAATATGATGCAAACTTCTGGCTACTCAGATTACCCGCGATAGTTACTGATTTGACCAGGATCCTTTATTGTAGGCCTTGTGGTTATAGGCTAGTAATAGTTTACTATTGTTGGTACATCTTAGGTGTTTTCCTGTTAATTTGTTATGTGGGTAATATGACAAAAAGGAAAGTAAACCTGCTCAAATATGTTCATCCAGATGAGGTGCATCACTTGAGGTACTTGCCATCCAGCAAATTAGATGGGTAAATTTACCCCCTTCATAAACTTTTGTTTATACTCAAAGATTTTTATATTTACAGTAGGACTTTATCTCTGACCACTTTCAAGCCATGACCTTTGATATAAAAATCCAATGGTGTTGCTTTCTTAACCCTGATGCCTAGTTTGCCAGGTTTAAAAAAGTTATGAGAGGAAAATATTTTTATTTGGTGTGAAACACAGACATAGGCCTACTGTTTTTTAATGATTTTTTGTTTGTTTTTATCATTTGTATTAATATTTATTTTATCATTATTTTATTGATAAGCTAAAAATGCTAGCACAGGTGTTTAAGACTTGCACTTTCTGTTTGTAGTTTTGTGTTTGAAAATACAGTATTTTAGCATTTTAGGAAATTTAACACTGACGTGGCCCTCCAATCAGATGACATTGGCAGAAGTGGTGCCCAGCTCATTTGAGTTTGAGACCCCTGCTCTAAGGGATGCTGGGCAACGTCACTTCTGTTGACTTTCAAACAGAACAGAGAGCTAGCTCGCTACTTCCTCCCCCTCCCTCCTGTGCTGCTCCCGTGCAATTGAAACTCTCCTAAACGCGCATCTCGTCTGTGATTTGCTGGAACAGTTTGTTATGTTTTTATAAGCTAGGTTTGCCCAGGGCTTGTAGGCTTTGTTGCCGTTTTTGGAGCCTGGGCTGTCCACAGAGATTGTGTTTTTTAACAGTGTATTCAGGACACAGACAGCTAGCGGTTGGTAAGGTAATGTTTGGAGTAAGTGACATAAAAAAATGTTTAGCCTAAAAAACATGTGGCATTGCTTAGAGCACCTTTAAAGCCCCCCTGTGTAAGAAATTCCCATCTAGAGGTTAGGAGTTATATAGCAACCAGCCTCTCAAGCGCTGCCTCGTGTAGAACTACGGGAGCCATCACACATCAAAACTGACACTAGTTCTGGATTCCTAGCACGTTGAAGCATAAACTTCTCTCTGAAAGCGTAACTCTCGCCAAAATGCACCCTAGGGTGTTTTGTGAATCTACACGGTCAAAATTTAGGTTTAAAAGCATGAATTATGTTTGAGCGCCACTTTCAAAACTTGTCCGTGTTGTCGTTTTGGGTCAAATGGAGTTTTGAATGGGAACTATTTTTTGATACATGGTCGGCGTCAAAATGCTGTTTATAAAAACACTAAGAAGGCTCGACACAACATGAAACTTTCGATCGAGTATCATCAGTGTCTCTAAACATGAACTCGAGCATTGAGAACATTGTTCGTCACAGTGTTCACTAAAAGAAAGGTTTTGAACAACTCACTTGGGTTTCTGCTTTCGCTGCCATCATGCCAGTCAAAGGTGAGTTGTCCAAAACCTTTCTTTTTTAAAATGTGTACACTAACAATGTTCTCAATGCTCAAGTTCATGTGAGACACTGATGATACTCGTCAAAGTTCACATTGTGTCGAGCCTTCTTAGTGTTTTAAAATAGCCATTTTGACGATCAAAATAGTAGGCTAGTGCCCCTCGACTCCCATTCACAAAAACACCTAGGATGCATTTTGGCGAGTGCAGCTTGAATAAGCAATAACAACAACATTATGTGTACTATTTTATTGCCATTTAGCGTATGCGATTCAATGCAACTCTTTCCGGACCGAGCTAGCTAGCTATTGTTAGGACAGTAAACGGAAAATGAATGGGAACGGCTAGGTAGTAGGCTACTGCAGCTAAGGACTTTGGTTAAACTATATTGTTGCAAACTGGAATAACACGTTCAGCAACTTTGTGATTAGACTCAGTGGCGTAACAAACCAATGGTGGGCCCAGCTGCAAGAGCGCTACACGGGCCCCATACCGACGAACTTTTGGCCAGGATGCGTTAGCTCTGATACATGCAATACACATTAAGGGTGACTTCAATTGTTTATGCAAAAGGCCTGAGGCACCGTAGTTTAGTAGTTACAGATTACAATTTCAAATAAAAAACACACGACTACATATCCATTACATGTGAAAACATAAAAAAATTATTTTATTAACAGCCTGCAGGCCAGGGTAATCTAATATTACTACATTAACATCAACTCGCATGGAATTATGGGGAACACTCAATCGCCTCTTCAACCCTCTGCTGAAACTGCAAGCGTGGATTGCTTTGTTTATAAACTTCCTTTTTGAAGGAAACAAACTTAATGTAGCCTAACTTATTTAACCATCCAGAAACCAAATAAAATCATTCATATGCATACAATCCCCAATATCGCGAATTAGGCCATTAGAGTAGAAGGCCATCTTACGCAGCCTTTGTTGTGCAAAATCGTCAGCGATGTTCCCAATATTTAATGCTCTGGCTCTAAATTTTCAATGGACAGGATAGCTAACCCGCAGTCTCTCCTGCCCCCATGCTGCTCCTTAGGGTATAGGTCTTAATAAGTTTGAGTTTGGAAAAAAAAGATCGGCTTTTAGCGGTTGCCACAGTCACAGGCAATATCAGAACAACATGAGTATACACTTCCCCGAATGTGGATGTTACGCTGTCATAATCTACCACCAGCATTTTGTAAGTTGAAAAATAGATGACTTCTAGGAAATCTCTGCTTTAAAAGCAAGACCTGAATAAGGAGGAGTTGTGTTGGGAATGTCGGTGCAATGTCCTATAATGGTCTGACAAACGTCTTGCCAAGCAGTTCATCACCTGCGAGTTGAAGGGTCATAGGACGAAAAGACTCAAAACCGACAAGTTTCGCATGCCTTGCAAATCTTTGGGGAGAGCTGACCCATTATGATGTCCAGAGTTGCATTAAATACCTGCACTTTGAAGTATCTCTCCTGCATCGGTTATCTTCCGATAGATCGTTAAAGTGGCCTTCAATTAGCCTGGCTGGTGCCACCACTTCTCAATGAGGCGTGGTCTGAGGAATAAGCGTTAATTTTCTACAGATTTGAAAATGCCCAGATCCGTTTTATTGGGTGCCACGGATGTCTATCAAATGCGTCCCAACATAGCTCATCATTGTCTTGCTTTTTTCCCCTTGTTCTGTGATTGGTCCCTATCTCAGGCGAAAATTTGCTCCATGGTCTCAGGCTGCCTTAGCAGCGTGAATCAAATCGCCCAGCAGGCAGGCAGGGGAACACCCAGGCTAACCCCCACTCTCCGTGCTCTAACATTCTAAAGTTCTAAAAAAAAAAAAGGCAGAGGCGAGGTAGCGGCCGGGCCCCGGGAGGTCCGCGGGCCCTGTGCGACTGCACTTGCTGCACCTACTATGGTTACATACTGATTAGACTATTATTCCTAGCATAACTATGTTGGGTTAGGTTGTCAACTGTCTCTGGGTCTAGAAACTAGAGATCAAGTGAGCTGGTGACAGATCACAAACAAAATTATTTCTCTTTATTTATTTAGTTGGAAAATACAATGTCGGACTGTTAGGAAGACATGACTTGTAGAAAATGGGCTCGTAACTTACATTGCTGAATGTAGGGAAATTCTGCAGATGAATCCAAGCTAATGTTTTCTATGCATCCAGGCCTTCAAAGACTGGGCTGTATTTTACATATTATGTCCATACCTGGCCACCCACATTGACATTTTTAATATGAAGCATGCGATACCGCGACTGAGTAAGCCCCTGACTGCTATCTTAGATTTAAATGAGATTTTCTAAGCCAATTGGTATGCTTTGAATTGGTGGTGGTGGTAATTAAACATGAATGAGACCACTTTTATGAATGGGAAATGTTGATCTTGTTAACAAACAACTGAAAACGCTACACAGGGGGGCTTTAAGGAATATAGCAATGATGAACAATAATGTCAATGCAATACCAATGATCAATAGCCTAAAGCCTCAATGCAATACCAATGATCAATAGCCTAAAGCCTCAATGCAATACCAATGATCAATAGCCTAAAGCCTCAATGCAATACCAATGATCAATACCAATGATCAATAGCCTAAAGCCTCAATGCAATACCAATGATCAATAGCCTAAAGCCTCAATGCAATACCAATGATCGATACTAATGATCAATACCAATGATCAATAGCCTAAAGAAAAGAAAAAAAAAATAAACCATGATTCACCACTTAATTAATTAAGCGTATGCTGAACATAATATGATTTTAGACACATTTGAAAGACCCAAAACTATCGCAGGAACAGAGAGCACTGGGCAACTCATTCCACCAACAAAGAACCACTGAGGAAAAGAGTCTTGAATTAGACCAAATGTTTATGGGTCCCTCAGATGTGATTTAATTAGATTCTGGCCACTAGAGGGAGCCAGTGGAGAGTAGCTACATGTGATTTAATTAGATTCTGGCCAGCTACATGTGTCCTCGTACAGGACCTTGTGTGGAATCATGTGTCAGATGAGGTCTGATATGACTGATTATGATATGATTACAACATGTCTGATTACAATATGATTACGATATGACTGATTATGATATGATTACGATATGATTGAACCATGTGTCAGATGAGCTCTGATAGGACTGATTACAATATGATTACAACATGACTGATCTTCCTAATGTTGTCAGGACAAACTGGCATTATTTTGCAAGTGAGGCTACATGAGTACAAAAGAAGAACGCGCACATCCAGATTCAAACAGGTGCTGGACCAGAATACTTCAGAAATAAAAAATGACGTTAGTCCGCACACTGAGAACTCCGTTTTAAAAGATTTTAATTCATGTCTGAAGAAGGGTATTCAGCCCGAAACGTCACATGTGGTGATTAAAATCTTTTAAAATGGAGTTCTCAGTGTGCAGACTAACGTCATTTTTTATAAGTGAGGCTACATGCTCAGAGAAGTTCAGTCGGTCATCAATTATGATGCCCAAGTTGCATGCCGGTCTAGTTGAGGTCAGTGAAGATTAGTCAAGCTGGATGCTAATCTGCTGAGGTATGTGTGTGTGAGCGTGTGTGTTTCAGTAGAGGTCTGAGATATATGTGTGTGTGTGTATTGGTACCTGAGGTTTCTGATGCTGCTACTGAGGAAAGTCAGCAGGTTATAAGAGACATCCAGGTGCTGTAGACAAGGAAGGGAATACAACCTACACACACACACATACGCACGCACGCACACACACACACACACACAGTAGTCAGTAGCTGCAGTAGTCTGCAGAATGACAGCACCAGGGTGTGTAGGCTGGTCAGGGTGTGTGTTTGTGTGTGTGTGTGTGCGTACTCATTGGGCAGCTGTAGTAGCCTGCAGAAGGACAGCACCAGGGTGTGTAGGCTGGTCAGTGTGTGTGTGTGTGTGTGTGTGTGTGTGTGTGTGTGTGTCGTACTCATTGGGTAGCTGCAGTAGTTTGCAGAAGGACAGCACCAGGGTGCGTAGGCTGGTCAGTGTGTGTGTGTGTGTGTGTGTGTGTGTGTGTGTGTGCGTACTCATTGGGCAGCTGCAGTAGTTTGCAGAAGGACAGGACCAGGGTGCGTAGGCTGGTCAGTGTGTGTGTGTGTGTGCATACTCATTGGGCAGCTACGGTAGATTTTGAAGAAAGGACAGGACCAGGGTATGTAGGTTGGTCAGTGTGTGTGTGTGTGTGTGTGTGTGTGTGTGTATGCGTGTGTGTGTGTGGCATGCGTACTCATTGGAACGCTACAGTAGTTTACAGAAAGAACAGGACCAGGAGAATGCGTAAGCTGGTCCAGTGTGTGTGTGTGTGTGTGTGTGTGTGTGTGTGTG
>NC_063191.1:1996067-1997244 GCF_017589495.1 Alosa alosa
GTGTTGTTGTCCTGAAAAACACAACACTTCTGCTGCTCTTACATAACTTGCACCACTATGCCACTTTCTTTATTACTCAGGTCAAACAAAACTACCCAAGCCTCTTATTGGCCTGACTTTGCACTAATTTTTTTTTTGACTGTCTATGCTACACAATTTCAACAAAATTTTGCTGCTCTTATTTTTCATTATTATATGTGCCCTCTTATTTACTTATTTACTTACTTTTTGTTTTGCTTGAATGTTATGTTTGTCTGTGGACTTAAAATTGGTAAAATATGTCTTGTCTTCACCGTGGGATAGTGAGAAACGTAATTTCGATCTCTTTGTATGTCTGGAACATGTGAAGAAATTGACAATAAAGCTGACTTTGACTTTGACTTTGACTTTGAGAGAGAGAGAGGGGGATGAAGTGGGAGAGAAAGAGGGTTAGAGGGAGAGAGAGAGAAGGATGGGAGAAGAAAAAGAGGTTAGAGGGGAGAGAGAGAGGGGATAGAGGGGAGAGAAAGAGGGTTAGAGGAGAGAGAGAGGGGGGATGAAGTGGGAGAGAGGGCTAGAGGGTTAGGGAGAGAGAGGGGGAGGAGGAGGGAGAGGGAGAGAGGGGGATGAAGGATGAAGTGGGAGAGAAAGAGAGAGAGAGAAGCAGAGGACAAGGACAACAGAAGGACGGAGAGATTAGCGCTTTTCACAATCGTTAATCTGTTGAAACCTTCCACCCTTCTCTAAAAACACAACAGAAATCACCTTTAAACATTCATACATTCAAAAGCTCTGACTCCTCTTACAAAACAAAACAGCACTGTTTTCAGATCAGACACCAAACCAGGCAACAGTCCTGACTAAGCCATTAGATCAACAACTAGAAAACCCAGCGCTCACATGCTACACACACATCAGTCTGTGCTGTGGATACTACACACACACACACACACACACACACACACACACACACACATCATGCTGTGGATGTTTTAGCAGCTTAGCACCAGTGGCCTTTATTTCAAGTGTTCTAGAGTGTAGCCTACAGATGAGGCGTAGCTGCATGCTGACGCTAGAAATGTTGTTTAATAAACACGCTCTCTGTGGACAGCCCAGGCTCCAAAATGGCAAAAAACATAACAAACTGTTCAGCCAATCACCCGATGAGATCTTTTTAGAGTTTCAGTTGCAGGGAGGG